>NW_025535817.1:0-12500 GCF_020615455.1 Coregonus clupeaformis | reverse complement strand
ACTTGTGATATGAAATGCTAATATAAATACCCTCTTTTTACTGTCCTCATCAGTGGATTATAATATAAATACCCTGTTTAGCATCCCTCATCAGTGGATGATTAAATAAATACCCTCTGTTTACTGTTGTCACGGATTCAGCCGAGGCTGCTCCTCCTCCTTGCTCGGGCAGGCTTTGGCGTTCGTCGTCCCCGGAGTACTAGCTGCTGCCGATCGATGTTTCAGTGTTTGTCTTGTTTAGTCTTTATTGTTTACACCTGTTCCCCATTATGTTTGATTGTATTCCCTATATTTACCCCTGTCTCTCATTTGGTATTTTGTGTGTTATTGTTTGTTGTCATTTCCGGCAGTTCGTGTATGTACGGGTCTTTGTGCTTTCCTCCCTGTTTTGGAGGTTTGTTGTTGTGTACGTTGATTTGACTGTGTTCAGTAAATAACGTTGCCAGCCGCTCTGTGTCCTGCTTTTGACTTCGCTACCGCATACACGTCGCATGACAAAATAACACACCTTCCATGGAGTCAGCAGGAGCGACGGTGCCAGCGGGATCACTGGAGGAGCGCGTTATCCAACAAGCGGCCATGATCCAGGATCTTGGCACCGCCATGGAAGGGGTGATGAACACCTTGAGGCGATGGGAAAGAGGAGGTTTGCCCACACCTCCTCCAACGATACCACCACCATCAGCTATACCCATCGCTTCACCTCCGGAGTCCAGTGGGATTCGGCTCTCGCTCCCGAGGGCTTATGATGGCACCGCGGCCGGGTGTCAGGGTTTCCTGCTCCAAGTGGAACTCTACCTGGCAACCATCCACCCGGTGCCCTCGGGATACGAGAGCGTGTCCGCCCTCATCTCCTGTCTGTCCGGCAAGGCACTGGAGTGGGCCAACGCCGAGTGGGGGGGAATAGACGCCGCTACAATCAACTATGCGGAGTTCACCCGCCGCTTCAGGGCGGTGTTCGATCATCCCCCAGAGGGGAAGGCGGCGGGTGAGCGTCTGTTCCACCTCAGACAGGGGAAGAGGAGCGCGCAGGAGTTCGCACTGGACTTCCGGACTCTGGCTGCCAATGCGGGATGGAATGAGAGGGCCCTCATCGACCACTACAGGTGCAGCCTAAGGGAGGACGTTCGTCGGGAGTTGGCCTGCAGGGACACCAACCTAAGTTTCGATCAGCTGGTGGACATGTCGATTCGCCTAGATACCCTGTTGGCTACCCGCGGACGTCCGTAGTTGGGGCCGTCCATTCCATCCCCCAGCACTTCCGAGCTGAGCCCTATGGAGCTCGGGGGTGCTGGTGCTAGGGAGACGAGGAGAGAGACCAGGAGAGAGGCCGTTCCCTGCACCAACTGTGGCCGCAGAGGACACACTGCGGTTCGGTGCTGGGGAGGGTCTCCTAGGAATCGAGGCAGTAGGCAACGCACTGATGAGTCATTCCAAGTGAGTAAGCACCCAACTCACCCAGAGCTCTCTGTTGTAAATATGTGTATTAAAGTTGTGTTTCCCGAGGTTTCTTTTCACTCCCAGCATAAGGCGCTAGTAGATTCAGGCGCAGTTGGGAATTTAATTGATCGCCGGTTCACGTATAAGTTAGGGATTCCTATTGTTCCAGTTGATGTGCCCTTCCCCATCCATGCCCTAGATAGCCGCCCTTTGGGGTCGGGATTGATTAGGGAGGTCACAGCGCCACTTAAGATGTAGACGCAGGAGGGCCATGAGGAGATTATACAGTTGTATTTGATTGACTCTCCTGCGTTTCCCGTGGTGTTGGGGCTTCCCTGGTTAACATCTCATGACCCCAACATTTCATGGCAACAGAGGGCTCTCAAGGGATGGTCTGATCAGTGTGTCGGGCGGTGTGTAGGTGTTTCCGTAGGGGCAACGAAGGTGGAAAGTCCGAACCAAATTCCCACAATGCACATTCCTCCTGAGTATGCCGATTTGGCACTCGCCTTCTGTAAAAAGAAGGCGACTCAATTACCACCTCATCGACAGGGGGATTGTGCGATAGACCTCCAGGTAGGCGCTGCGCTTCCTCGTAGTCCTGTGTATCCTCTGTCTCAGGAGGAGACGGCAGCTATGGAGACATACGTCACAGAGTCTCTGAGACAGGGATACATAAAGCCGTCCACTTCCCCTGCGTCCACGAGTTTCTTTTTTGTGAAGAAGAAGGATGGGAGTTTACGCCCATGTATTGATTACCGTGGTCTCAATCAGATTACAATCAAATACAGCTATCCTCTCCCTCTGATTGCTAGTATGACGGAGTCATTACACGGGTCGTGATTCTTCACAAAATTGGATCTCAGGAGCGCTTACAACCTGGTGCGCATTAGGGAAGGAGATGAGTGGAAGACAGCATTCAGTACCACCTCGGGTCACTATGAGTACCTCGTCATGCCATACGGTTTAATGAATGCTCCTTCAGTCTTCCAATCATTTGTGAACGAGATTTTCCGGGATTTGCATGGACAGGGTGTAGTGGTGTATATTGATGACATTCTAATATACTCCGCTACACGAGCCGAGCATGTGTCCCTGGTGCGTTGGGTGCTTGGTAGACTGTTGGAGCATGACCTGTATGTGAAGGCGGAGAAATGTCTGTTTTTCCAGGAGTCCATCTCCTTCCTGGGACATCGGTTGTCCGCGTCAGGGGTGGAGATGGAGATTGACCGTGTTTCAGCCGTGCGTAATTGGCAGACTCCCACTACGGTGAAGGAGGTGCAGCGGTTTTTGGGTTTTGCCAATTACTACCGGAGGTTTATCCGGGGCTTTGGACAGGTAGCAGCTCCCATCACCTCCCTGCTAAAGGGGGGCCCGGTGCGCTTGCAGTGGTCGGCTGAGGCGGACAGGGCGTTTAGACATCTGAAGGACCTGTTCACATCTGTTCCGGTGCTGGCACATCCGGATCCCTCTTTGGCGTTCCAAGTTGAGGTGGATGCGTCCGAGGCGGGGATCGGTGCTATACTGTCTCAGCGCTCGGGCACGCCTCCAAAACTCCGCCCCTGTGCTTTCTATTCCAAGAAGCTCAGTCCGGCAGAACGCAATTATGACGTGGGGGACAGGGAGCTGCTAGCGGTGGTTCAAGCCCTGAAGGTGTGGAGGCATTGGCTTGAGCGGGCTAAACACCCTTTTCTCATTCTGACTGACCATCGTAACCTGGAGTACATCCAGGCAGCGAGGAGACTGAACCCTCGTCAGGCTAGGTGGGCCAGGTTTCTTGCCCGGTTTGTATTTAAGCTCACTTATATACCAGGGTCACAGAACGCTAAGGCAGACGCCCTGTCCTGACGATATGACACAGAGGAGAGGTCCATTGAGCCCACTCCCATACTTCCGGAGTCTTGTCTAGTGGCACCGGTGGTGTGGGAGGTCGATGCGGAAATCGAGCGGGCGTTACGTGCCGACCATACTCCCCCAGAGTGTCCAGAGGGGCGAAGGTACGTGCCGCTCGAGGTCCGTGATCAACTGATATATTGGGCTCACACGTCACCCTCCTCTGGTCATCCTGGTATTGGTCGGACGGTGCACTGCCTTAGCGGGAAGTACTGGTGGCCCACCTTAGCTAGGGACGTGAGGGTTTACATTTCTTCCTGCTCGGTGTGCGCCCAGTGTATGGCGCCTAGACACCTGCCCAGAGGGAAGTTACAACCTCTACCCATTCCACAACGGCCGTGGTCTCACCTATCGGTGGATTTTGTCATGGACCTTCCCCCCTCCCAGGGGAATACCACAATCCTGGTCGTTCTGGATCGGTTTTCTAAGGCCTGCCGTCTCATTCCTATGCCAGGTCTTCCTACAGCCCTACAAACGGCCGACGCCCTGTTTCACGTCTTCCGGCACTACGGGGTGCCTGAGGATATAGTGTCTGATCGGGGTCCCCAGTTCACCTCTAGAGTCTGGAGGGCGTTTATGGAATGTTTGGGGGTCTCGATTAGCCTTACCTCAGGTTTTCACCCTGAGAGTAATGGGCAGGTGGAGAGAGTAAACCAGGATGTGAGTAGGTTTCTGAGGTCCTATTGCCAGGACCGGCAGGAGGAGTGGTCGGGGTATATCCCCTGGGCAAAGATAGCCCAAAACTCACTCCGCCACTCCTCCACTAATCCTACGCCTTTTCAGTGTGTGTTGGGGTATCAGCCGTTCCTGGCACACTGGCATCAGAGCCAGATCGAAGCTCCTGCGGTGGATGAGTGGTTTCGGCGCTCGGAGGAAACATGGAACGCTGCGCATATCCATCTGCAGCGGGCTATCAGACGGCAAAAGGCGAGCGCCGATCGCCACCGTAGTGAGGGTCCGGTTTATGCACCGGGAGATCGGGTCTGGCTCTCGACCCGAAACCTGCCCCTTCGCCTGCCCTGCCGGAAGCTGGGTCGGTGGTATGTGGGGCCATTTAAAGTCCTGAGGAGATTGAACGAGGTATGTTATAGGTTACAACTGCCCATTAATTACCGCATTAACCCCTCGTTCCATGTGTCTCTCCTCAGGCCGATGGTAGCTGGTCCACTCCAGGAGAATGAGATACGAGAGGCTCCTCCGCCCCCACTAGACATCGAGGGGGCTCCGGCGTACTCAGTCCGGTTCATCGTGGATTCGAGACGTCGGATGGGGGGTCTGCAGTATCCCGTGGAGTGGGAGGGGTATGGTCCGGAGGAACGGTGCTGGGTCCCTAGGAGGGACATTCTAGATCCCTCCCTGTTGAGGGATTTCCACCGGAGTCATCCGACTCGCCCTGCTCCGCGTCCTCCTGGCCGTCCCCGAGTCCGGGGATACTGTCACGGATTCAGCCGAGGCTGCTCCTCCTCCTTGCTCGGGCAGGCTTTGGCGTTCGTCGTCCCCGGAGTACTAGCTGCTACCGATCGATGTTTCAGTGTTTGTCTTGTTTAGTCTTTATTGTTTACACCTGTTCCCCATTATGTTTGATTGTATTCCCTATATTTACCCCTGTCTGTCATTTGGTATTTTGTGTGTTATTGTTTGTTGTCATTTCCGGCAGTTTGTGTATGTACGGGTCTTTGTGCTTTCCTCCCTGTTTTGGAGGTTTGTTGTTGTGTACGTTGATTTTACTGTGTTCAGTAAATAACGTTGCCAGCCGCTCTGTGTCCTGCTTTTGACTTCGCTACCGCATACACGTCACATGACAACTGTTCTCATCAGTGGATGATGATATACTGTAAATACCTTCTGTTTACTGTCCTCTTCAGTGGTGATAATTTAAATACCTTCTGTTACTGTCCCTCATCAGTGGTGATTATGTAAATACCCTCTGTTTACTGTCCACATCAGTGGTGATAATTTCAATACCTTCTGTTTACTGTCATCATCAGTGGATGCAATGCTACAGTGAGGGAAACAATTAATTGATCCCCTGCTGATTTTGTACGTTTGCCCACTGACAAAGACATGATCAGTCCATTTTAATGGTAGGTTTATATGAACAGTGAGAGACAGAATAACAACAAAAAAATCCAGAAAAACGCATGTCAAAAATGTTATACATTAATTTGCATTTTAATGAGGGAAATAAGTATTTGACCCCTCTGCAAAACATGACTTAGTACTTGGTGGCAAAACCCTTGTTGGCAATCACAGAGGTCAGACGTTTCTTGTAGTTGGCCACCAGGTTTGCACACATCTCAGGAGGGATTTGTCCCACTCCTCTTTGCAGCCTGACATTTGGCAACTCGAACCTTCAGCTCCCTCCACAGATTTTCTATGGGATTAAGGTCTGGAGACTGGCTAGGCCACTCCAGGACCTTAATGTGCTTCTTCTTGAGCCACTCCTTTGTTGCCTTGGCCGTGTGATTTGGGTCATTGTCATGCTGGAATACCCATCCACGACCCATTTTCAATGCCCTGGCTGAGGGAAGGAGGTTCTCACCCAAGATTTGACGGTACATGGACCTGTCCATCGTCCCTTTGATGCGAAGAAGTTGTCCTGTCCACTTAGCAGAAAAACACCCCCAAAGCATAATGATTCCACCTCCATGTTTGACGGTGGGGATGGTGTTCTTGGGGTCATAGGCAGCATTCCTCCTCCTCCAAACACAGCGAGTTGAGTTGATGCCAAAGAGCTCGATTTTGGTCTGATCTGACCACAACACTTTCACCCAGTTCTCCTCTGAATCATTCAGATGTTCATTGGCAAACTTCAGACGGGCATGTATATGTGCTTTCTTGAGCAGGGGGACCTTGCGGGAGCTGCAGGATTTCAGTCCTTCACGGCGTAGTGTGTTACCAACTATTTTCTTGGTGACTATGGTCCCAGCTGCCTTTATAACATTGACAAGATCCTCCCGTGTAGTTCTGGGCTGATTCCTCACCGTTCTCATGATCATTGCAACTCCACGAGGTGAGATCTTGCATGGAGCCCCAGGCTGAGGGAGATTGACAGGTCTTTTGTGTTTCTTCCATTTGCGAATAATCGCACCAACTGTTGTCACCTTCTCACCAAGCTGCTTTGCGATGGTCTTGTAGCCCATTCCAGCCTTGTGTAGGTCTACAATCTTATCCCTGACATCCTTGGAGAGCTCTTTGGTCTTGGCCATGGTGGAGAGTTTGGAATCTGATTGATTGATTGCTTCTGTGGACAGGTGTCTTTCATACAGGTAACAAGCTGAGATTAGGAGCACTCCCTTTAAGAGTGTGCTCCTAATCTCAGCTCGTTACCTGTATAAAAGACACATGGGAGCCAGAAATATTTCTGCTTGAGAGGGGGTCAAATACTTATTTCCCTCATTAAAATGCAAATCAATTTATAACATTTTTGACATGCGTTTTTCTGGATTTCTTTGTTGTTATTCTGTCTCTCACTGTTCAAATAAACCTACCATTAATATTGTAGACTGATCATTTCTTTGTCAGTGGGCAAACGTACAAAATGAGCAGGGGATCAAAAACTTTTTTCCCTCACTGTACAGATATTATCTATGACATCATCACAACAGTGGATTGTTATATTGGGGTGAGTCAGAGGATGTGTTCCAATTGGCACCCTATTCACTATATAGTGCACTACATTTGACCAGTGCCATAGGGCTCTGGTCAATAGGGTGCCATTTGGGCTACACCCAGAGAGAGTAGCGGTGCCTTAACCATTACGTTGTAAGGGAAGCCTCACCATTGGATTAATTTCGCTGCAGTGCAGTGCATTGTATTAAAGGCAAACTATGCAGTTGATGCATCTGCACTGATCATCACAGGACGCATAATAAAGGTCTGTGCAGAACACTCTTCACAGCAGGAGCAAAACAAACCCATTGAGACTTCTATCTGCTATGCTCCAGCACATGACAACAGCAGGCCAACAGCACAACGAAGAGACACAACTCTGGGCCAGAGTGTGTGCAGGCTTTTGTTCCCGCCCAGCAACAACACACCACAGATGTCTTTTGGTCCATTCTGATGGCCTTAGCAGAGCCCATTGAACCCCTGCTACAGTAGAGCCCATTGAACCCCTGTCCCACCGCAGAGCCCATTGAACCCCTGTCCCACCGCAGAGCCCATTGAACCCCTGCTACAGCAGAGCCCATTGAACCCCTGTCCTACAGCAGAGCCCATTGAACCCCTTCTACAGCAGAGCCCATTGAACCCCTGTCCCACAGCAGAGCCCATTGAACCCCTGTCCTACAGCAAACTGGTACCTCATGAG
Organism: Coregonus clupeaformis; assembly: GCF_020615455.1. NCBI lineage: Eukaryota > Metazoa > Chordata > Actinopteri > Salmoniformes > Salmonidae > Coregonus > Coregonus clupeaformis. Next base: position 4,855 of record NW_025535817.1, on the reverse strand, counting down.
TGTCCACTACACCACTTTGCTTAGAGAATAAGTGGGCTAGACTTACAGAATAATGGTCCACCGTAGTGGGCTAGACTTACAGAATAATGGTACACCGTAGGGGGCTAGACGGGGCGAAGCCCAGCAGCTTCTGAGTCATCACTGAGGCATTGGCAAAATTAGTCCAATCAGCTGAAGTTTAGACAACCCATGATGAGGCGACGGAACTGTCTATGCATGTGTGTGCTTGTGAGTTTGAGTATGCGTGTGAGTGTGCATGTGCATGTGCATGTGTGTTTGTGTGTCCACTTCTGCCATGGAGGGAGGTGAAGGCCTGTGTTGAGTGCCTCCTCTCTTCTCAAACGCTACAGTAAATTAACAAGGGAAAATATTGAGGTGTGTTGGACCAGAGAGAAAACCCTCATTAAATAACAGCACAGAGACAATGAGTGAATTCACATAAAAATGCTTAGACCACTTGCAGATTAATACTATTATTGGTAGTAAATCTGAGAACCCCATTAAAGATACAGCCATTAAAATGTCTTAATACGGTATATTCTCTACAGACCCTTTTAAAAGCCGATGCTTATCCTGAACTGAATGAATATAGGTTAAATATATTTGTTTTACAATTTACCCAAGAATTATCGAGTAAGGACATTTAGCGGCATGACGATAATACAATTACACACAATAAATTCATATTAAAAGCGATTCAGAATTAAACTATGACTCCGGTATCGAATTAGACTGAAACTAACACTCATTGAGGGGATATTGTAAAGCAGGGAGAATCCAATATAATATAGCTAAATGAAATGCTATCAACGAGTGGAATACAATTAGGTGTCTGATTGCCTTGTAGGCACATAGACATAGGGACAGTCTGCAATGGTAAGCTGAGGGGGTATTATGCAGTGTAGAGGTATTAAGCCCAGAGAAGAGGTAGGAGGGAGGGAGGGAGGGAGGGAGGGAGAGAGGGAGAGAGGGAGAGAGGGAGAGAGAGAGAGAGAGAGAGAGAGAGAGAGAGAGAGAGAGAGAGAGAGAGAGAGAGAGAGAGAGAGAGAGAGAGAGAGAGAGAGAGAGAGAGAGAGAGAAACTGGCCCAAGCCAATGGCACGTATCAGACGTCTGAGGCCAAACCACACGACTGACAATATTGGACACTTTATGGAACACAAAGCCTTCAATATCTCATCCTGGAATATCCAAGGGCCGAGGTCATCTGCCTTTGGCCTAAAGAGCAGGAACCTGGACTTCACCAAAGAAATCAGAAATACAGACATTGTCATCCTACAAGAAACATGGTATAGAGGAAATGGACCCACTGCTTGCCCTCTAGGTTACAGAGAGCTGGTAGTCTCATCCACCAAACTACCAGGTGTGAAACAGGGAAGGGACTCAGGGGGTATGCTAATTTGGTATAGAGCAGACATAACCCACTTGATTAAATTAATAAAATCAGGAGCATTTTATATCTGGTTAGAAATAAATAAGGAAATGATCTCAATAGAGAAAAATGCCCTCCTGTGTGCTACCTATATCCTCCCACTAGAATCCCCATTATTTTAATGAAGACAGTTTCCATCCTAGAGGGGGAGATCAACCATTTCCAGGCCCAGGGACATGTACTAGTCTGTGGTGACCTAAATGCCAGAACTGGACAAGAACCTGACACCCTCAGCACACAGGGGGACAAACGCCTACCTGGAGGTGACAGCATTCCCTCCCCCATATGCCCCCCTAGACACAACAACGACAACATAACCAACAAAAACGGGTCACAACTCCTGCAGCTCTGTCGCACGCTGGGTCTGTACATAGTCAGTGGTAGGTTTCGAGGGGAATCCTGCGGTAGGAACACCTGTAGCTCATATCTTGGCAGTAGAACCGTGGACTACTTTATCAATCTACTTGAACAGAGCAATAGTCAACCATGAGGCATCGAAGCCGAACAAACTGCATGTTGTTAAGGAATGCTATAGATGGAAGGAGGGTAGTGTAGAAACCTACCAAAAAAACATTGGCCAACAGCAAATCCAATCTCTCCTAGACAACTTCCTCGACAAAATGTTTCCCTGCAATAGTGAAAGTGTACATTTCACAGTATGAAGCCAGGACAATATATCTGACCTGTCAGCTAACACATCAAACTTAAATTCTGGCAAAAAACCTAAGAAAATTAACAACAACGAGAAATGGTTTGATGAAGAATGCAAATCCAGAGGTAGCGCTCCTAGTGGCCGGGGACTTTAATGCAGGGAAACTTAAATCCGTTTTACCTCATTTCTACCAACATGTTAAATCTGCAACCAGAGGGGAAAAAAACTCTAGACCACCTTTACTCCACACACAGAGACGCGTTCAAACTCTCCCTCACCCTCCTTTTGGCAAATCTGTCCATAATTCTATCCTGCTGATTCCTGCTGACAAGCAAAAACTAAAGCAGGAAGTACCAATGACTCGCTCAATACAGAAGCGTTCAGATGACGCAGATGCTAAGCTACAGGACTGTTTTGCTAGCACAGACTGGAATGTGTTCCGGGATTCTTCCGATGGCATTGAGGAGTACACCACATCAGTCACCGGCTTCATCAGTAAGTGCATCGATGACGTCGTCCCCACAGTGACCTACGTACATACCCCAACCAGAAGCCATGGATTACAGGCAACATCCGCACTGAGCTAAAGGGTAGAGCTGCCGCTTTCAAGGAGCATATAAGAAATCCCGCTGTGCCCTCCGACGAACCATCAAACAGGCAAAGCGTCAATACAGGACTAAGGTTGAATCGTCTACACCGGCTCCGACGCTGGTCGGATGTGGCAGGGCTTGCAAACTATTACGGACTACAAAGGGAAGCACAGCCGCGAGCTGCCCAGTGACACGAGCCTACCAGACGAGCTAAATTACTTCTATGCTCGCTTCGAGGCAAGCAACACTGAAGCATGCATGAGAGCATCAGCTGTTCCGGACGACTGTGTGATCACGCTCTCCGTAGCCGGTGTGAGCAAGACCTTTAAACAGGTCAACATTCACAGACGGATTACCAGGACGTGTACTCCGAGCATGCACTGACCAACTGGCAAGTGTCTTCACTGACATTTTCAACCTGTCCCTGACTGAGTCTGTAATACCAACATGTTTCAAGCAGACCACCATAGGCCCTGTGCCCAAGAACACTAAGGTAACCTGCCTAAATGACTACCGACCCATAGCACTCACATCTGTAGCCATGAAGTGCTTTGAAAGGCCGCCCCCAGGTGTTAAGGGTAGGTAACAACACATCTGCCACGCTGATCCTCAACACGGGGGCCCCTCAGGGGTGCATGCTCAGTCCCTTCCTGTACTTCCTGTTCACCCATGACTGCATGGCCAAGCACGACTCCAACACCATCATTAAGTTTGCCGATGACACAACAGTGGTAGGCCTCATCACCGACAACGATGAGACAGCCTATAGGGAGGAGGTCAGAGACCTCTCCCTCAACGTGATCAAGACAAAGGACATGATTGTGGACTACAGGAAAAGGAGGACCGAGCCTGCCCCCATTCTCATCGACGGGCTGAAGTGGAGCAGATTGAGAGCTTCAAGTTCCTTGGTGTCCAGATCACCAACAAATGATCATGGTCAAACTCACCAAGACAGTCGTGAAGAGGGCACGACAAAGCCTATTCCCCCTCAGGAGACTGAAAAGATTTGGCATGGGTCCTCAGATCCTAAAAAAGTTATACAGCTGCACCATCGAGAGCATCCTGACTGGTTGCATCACCGCCTGGTATGGCAACTGCTCGGCCTCCGACCGCAAGACACTACAGAGGGTAGTGCGTACGGTCCAGTACATCACTGGGGCCAAGCTTCCTTCCATCCAGGACCTCTATAACAGGCGGTGTCAGAAGAAGGCCCTAAAAATTGCCAAAGACTCCAGCCACCCTAGTCATAGACTGTTCTCTCCGCTACCGCACGGCAAGTGGTACTGGAGTGCCAAGTCTAGGTCCAAAAGGCTTCTTAACATCTTCTACCGGCTCTTCAAATGGCTACCCGGACTATTTGCATTGCCCCCCACCCCTGTTTTACGGTGCTGCTATTCTCTGTTTATTATCTATGCATAGTCACTTTACATCTACCCACATGAACTCAATTACCTCGACTAACCGGTGCCCCCACACATTGACTCTGTTCTGGTAGCCCCTGTATATAGCCTCGCTACTGTTATTTTACTGCTGCTCTTTAATTATTTGTTTTTTTTCTTTTTTTATTTTTTTATTTTTACTTATCTCTTTTTTACTTAACACTTATTTTTCTTAAAACTGCGTTGTTGGTTAAGGGCTTGTAAGTAAGCATTTCACTGTAAGGTCTACACATGTTTTATTCGGGCATATGACAAATTACATTTGATTTTATTTAAATCTAAGAAATAAATTCAGAAACCTATCCAACCATAAACATAGAGACCCAGAAAACGTTATCTTACGCCTTCACTATGGTGAAACACTAAAACAATACAGAAATCCACTAAGAAAAAACAAGGAACAGCACATCAGAAAACAGCTCAATGTGATTGAAGAATCCATAGAATCAAATCACTTCTGGGAAAATTGGAACACACTAAACAAACAACAACACGAAGAGCTACAGTATCTAACCAAAATGGAGATGTATGGGTAAACCACCTTTCCAACCTTTTCGGCCATATAACAAAGAACCAAGAGCAAAAACATATACATGATAATTTACAAAACTATTAACTTTTAAAGACTACCAGAACCCACTGGATTCTTCAATTATATTGGATGAGCTACAGGACAAAACACAAACCTTCCAACCCAAAAAGGCCTTTGGTGTTGATGGTTTACTAAACAAAATGATAAAATA
>NW_025535816.1:0-79968 GCF_020615455.1 Coregonus clupeaformis | reverse complement strand
GAGAGTCAAGGTGGAGTGTCGGCGGGGTGCATTCTACAGGGGTATGTATAACTGTATTCTGTCGTTTAAATTGAAATGTAGGCTAAGCCTTTGTAAATATTCGATATACTGAGTTTTATTCAGAGTTCCCTTTGGTATATGTGTATGTTTTTTTTTTTTTATAATAGTTTTTATTCCTTTGAAAGATCAGCTTTGGGAGATTGTTAGAGGCAATTGTTTACATGCGTCTCTTGAATGTAGGCCTTTTAGCTGGTCAGGTTCCTCAGAACAGCACTTTTTTTAGGAGTTTTGCTATTTTGATACGGTTAAGGTACGTACTGTTTTTGTAAATCCATGTTATGTACAACGTTATGCACTGAATTTGTACTTGTATTTGAATGTGAAATGAAAATAAAAATTATTTTTCCCACAAAAAAATAAAAATCTATTCTTATCAGTTTAATATCTGACAACGTCCCTATCTGGGGACCATATATTAAATTGATTTTTGGAACAGGGAGATGGAATAGGGGCTTGCTCCGTCCACTCCACGCATCGACCTGGTATTGCAGTACCTCCAGGAACGGTGCACCCCCTGTCATTGTAAAGATAAAGCAGGCAAAGACAACAGAAATGCTTTGTTATATTCCATTAGGATCACAATGTATTTTATATTTTCACATTTGACCATCTTCATCTCAATGTCAATGATGGCTAGAAAGTGATGGTGAAGTCAGTCACTGTTATATTGACTATGATAGCTGATGTGAATGGTGCGTTAATCATCTAATCAAATCAATGTTTATTCGTCACATGCACAGGATACAGGGTGTAAATGGTACAGTGATAATGCTTTAAAGATAATACTTTTAAAAAATCTTGGCATAGATTGGGAGTTTATCAACGTTGGGAATAACCACTTTTGACTGTTACAAAGTAACACATTTGTAGGTTCGTAAGTCACGTGGTCATCTGCCCTCCAATCGGAAATGACAGAAAGCGTTTATAAATTAAATCCAGATTAACAGCTAAATCGGAATAATAATATATTAAATACGGGTGGGGGAATCAATTTGGAGATAATAATATTGACATAACATTTGATCTTATATCAAATATCTCTGGTAGCGTTGATGCCACGGGAACTGAGCAATTGTCCACTTGGTGGCGCAAGTGTTCCACTGACCGTCGCATTTGAATGTTGAACCACTTGACTTCAATACATCATCAACGCAAATAATATGAACAATAAAAATAGCCTTTTTATTTTACATGTCTGTAGAGCCTTGTACGATAAGACCACGTTGAAGATGCCTTCATAAAGTTGCCGTCCTAAATTACTAGAGGCCAAACTTCAGATGTCCATGGCACTGGACTGCAGTAAGAGCTAGGCCTACAGTGCGGCCCTACGGAGCGGTCCTGGTGTATGGTCCTGGCTGCCTAAATGTTCCCTCCACATAATAAACTGTACAAACATGCACTTAGAGGGTTACCTTTACAATTAGCCTTACTGAGTCACTACAACAAACTTCCTATCATGGACATGAAATGCCATTAGGCCTAATGAAGATACCTATATGTAAGTTACTTAGTTGGTGTCTTGTGAATCAACTGGTATGCGATCAGGGTTTAATATTTCCCCGATATTATACAAATGTTCCATCCCGAGAATAAATCACTCTTCTCCCGGGTAACCCGGTATTTTCCGCCAAAACCGAAGTGTCATTCATTTACATTATATTCACATTTACGTCATTTAGCAGACGCTCTTATCCAGAGCGACTTACAAATTGGTGCATTCACCCTATAGCCAGTGGGAAAACCACTTTATCCTATCCCAGGTATTCCTTAAAGAGGTGGGGTTTCAAATGTCTCCGGAAGGTGGTGAGTGACTCCGCTGTCCTGGCGTCGTGAGGGGAGCTTGTTCCACCATTGGGGTGCCAGAGCAGCGAACAGTTTTGACTGGGCTGAGCGGGAACTATGCTTCTGCAGAGGAAGGGAGCCAGCAGGCCAGAGGTGGATGAACGCAATGCCCTCGTTTGGGTGTAGGGACTGATCAGAGCCTGAAGGTACGGAGGTGCCGTTCCCTCACAGCTCCATAGGGCAAGCACCATGGACTTGTAACAGAATGCGAGCTTCAACTGGAAGCCAGTGGAGTGTGCATTATAACACTTATAAATGTCTGGATTTGATTAGAGCTTTGATCAGCATGAAAATACAAACCTGATGCTACCTGAGCCTGATCAGACATATATTAAATACATGTTATAATACATTTTACAAATCCAAATCCCAGATGAAGAATAAGACACTATTTCAAGCATAGTACATGTAATGTTAGCCAAGTACAATGTAATTACTAGTTGTTACACAGGATTTAGCCAATTAAAATTAAGTGTATCTTTAGGAGTACTTGTAATTAATGTGTACAGTACATTACCCATCCTGACAACCTGGCCCTCAATTTAAAGCTTGTGGAAGTGACATCCAAGTGGGGAGAATAAATACACTAGAACACCACAGAGTATCTGTATAGGGAAAATCATTCAGAGCACACTGTGCTGCCAATCACAGTGTAAGGTGCGACATTTGCGGGTGTGGAGAGCTCGTTAGAGGATAGAGAAAGCTTGCATTGAAGAGCTGGGCATCGTGTTATGACCTGCATTATCTGAATTAGGCCCACAGAATTATACCTACAGAGGAGCGGCTTCTATGGAGGAACTTTGAATGTCTGAACTTCAGGAGTTGGTTTAACGTTGGACCAGAGCAGATGTTAGCTAGCTAGCTAACAACCTTGTTTGTGCAGTGCAGTGTAGCACTAGAATTAAAAACATGTCTTACCTTTATGTCGTTAATAAATCCAATGTGAAACGTGTGACTATAGTATCCTTAACTAGCATTGAAAAAAGTTAATCCATTCTTCTCAAATTAAACATATCTCCTAATTTCTGAATCATGCTTGTAACGTTGTCAGTAGAGATACAGTAACCTATGCTTCAGAGGGGAGGAGCAGGTAGTTTCCACACGCACACCCACTGGCAAAGATTTCCATTCCAGCTGGCAGGCAGAAACTGGAATACGTTTCTACAGTGAGCTTTGTTGCGATTTTTGTGGGACTGGAGAAAATACCGGGAAAGGAAAATAAGGTTATTACCTGGATTACATGCTTTTTAAAATAACTGCTGTTCCTAAAAAGTATAGAACACTTTTTCCGGTTCTTTCCTGAACCGGTTCCAATCCTAGAGAAATTATGTGGATGAAGGTCATGCTTGGGCTAATAAACTATAAAGGGAAATAAATTGCCACAGTTTACACTTTTTTTTAGTAATTTAATGAAATGTTGTAATCTGATCTCGGAATGCACGGACCGTTAGTAGTGGGGGAACAGGAAGTTCCGGGCAGACGCGCACCATTCTTCACAATAAAGAAAGCGTCTGAACTGTGCAGTCAAGAAGATAACCTTTGTGTCCGTTTCTATTTATTACTAGAGGTATGTAATAGCACGTTTAAACTTTCTAATGTCGAAAGAACATACCATGCTAGGTAACAAATCCGTTAAGGTATTATCACGTTTGGTAAAGGTTTGATGTGTTCTTTTTGTGTCAAACCGAGTGAGTGAAAGAACGTGATAAAAACTATTTTACCAGTCACATAGCTAGAGATGTTGGGTTTGTCTGAGTGGATGTACATAATTTTCTCATGTTAGTTTAATAAATAATCAATTTATTTGAGATTTTGAGTTCGTTTTGCATGTTATTGGTTTTGTGTAAAATTCCCAAGCTGGTAAAATGGCGGAGCCCTCTCGGTCAGCGTCAACGGACTTCAGTGAGGACAGTGCGGGTGCATCAGATAGAGACAATTTCACGGTCGCACTACTGTTTTGAAGATGAATGTAATGATTATCAGTTTTCTACATGTGTACTAATATTCAGACACATTCTGTTGTTTCTGTCTTTATCAATAAATGTTACTATGGTGTGAACAGGAAATACAATTGGTTTTTGATTGAAGTAATACAGTGAAGACAAGGTTATTCAGGAAATTAGCACATAGTGCTGTCTAAAACAAACTGTAACCTTGTACTAAATGGATTTTGAGTCATTTATGCATTTATCTACTATAGGTTAGGTATTAGCTCAAAAGTATTGTGGAGCTCCTGCACCTTTAATATAAACAGTACCGGCACCCAAAATGAGTATTAGCACCTATTTCAGTCCAATTCAAGCACTAAATTAGATAATTGAACAAGAAAAAAGTGAAAATATTTTTAGAGTATAAAGAAAGTGCCAGAACTGTCAAGACAATAACTTTTTGTATCTGTTTCTCTTTATTACTACTGGCCGATTCAGATAAGTCTGAGGCCGGAAACATCAACAGTGAGGACAAAACCCAGCCTGCCTCTCTCCTTCCACACTGAGTCCAAACCTACAGTCACTGGGTCCTGATTGTGACAGTGGTGCCCAGTTTGCACTGCAGGATCCAGAGATGGCATCAGTGAAGCTGGAAGACTGCAGTCAAACACTGGAGCTGAATGTCAACATTAAAGATGAAGAAGAGGAGGAGAAGATTGGGAAATATGTTTCTCATGGTAAGAGCAGGTTCTATCTATCTAAGTTTGTGTTATTCATTCCAACTTCCCACTGTGCATGAAAAGTTGCAGTAGAACTGTTTCATGATGAACTGTTTCAATGAGAAGGTAGATATTATTTCATGCTACTGACACTTACATGGTTTGACACCAGTATTGCCAGCATTTGTTTTATTCGCTGGGCTATCTGGAGTGTAGACTAAAGAAGTGAAGTAGACAAACTGCCAATGTTTTAAAGTTCTATTAAATGAGTCTGTGTAGTTACTAACCCTTGTGATAGTGAGTGGAGGATGATATGGCTTCTACGTCTGCATTGCTTGCTCTTTGGGGTTTTAGGCTGGGTTTCTATAAAGCACTTTGTGACAACTTCTGATGTAAAAAGAGCTTCATAAAATACATTTGATTGACATGTATATCACACCAACTGACTGGTTCTTCTGATGTTGTTCACACAGGAGACCATGTTGAGACATTCTCTACATTCAGCGAGCAACAGCAGGAAGATCACAGAGCTAAGAGGTCTCACCACTGCCCACATTGTGAGGCGAGTTTCTCAATTCTATCAAAGTTAAAAATACACCTACAAATACACACAGGAGATAATCTGAATTCCTGTACTGACTGTGGGAAGAATTTCACAACATCAAAGGCTCTGACAGTTCATCAGAGAGTGCACACTGGAGAGAAGCCTTACTCCTGCTCTGACTGTGGGGCAAGTTTCTCTCACCTGTGCAGCTTAAAAACACATGAACGTATACACACAGGAGAGAAGCCTTACTCCTGCTCAGACTGTGTAAAATGCTTCATGACATCAACTGAGCTAAAACGTCATCAGAGTACACACACAGGAGAGAAGCCTTACTCCTGCTCTGACTGTGGGAAGAATTTCTCTCGACAGGAAAGCTTAACATTGCACCAAAGGATGCACACAGGAGAAAAGCCTTACTCCTGCTCTGACTGTGGGGCAAGTTTTGCTCAACTGTGCAAATTAAAAATACATGAACGTATACATACAGGAGAGAAGCCTTACTCCTGCTCTGACTGTGTAAAATGCTTCACAACATCATTTGAGCTAAAAGTTCATCAGAGAATACACACAGGAGAGAAGCCTTACTCCTGCTCTGACTGCGGGGCAAGTTTCTCTCAACTGTGCCATTTAAAAGCACATGAACATATACATACAGGAGAGAAGCCTTACTCCTGCTCTGACTGTGGAAAGATTTTCTCTCGACAGGGAAACTTAAAATCGCACCAAAGGATACACACAGGAGAGAAGCCTTACTCCTGCTCTGACTGTGGGGCAAGTTTCTCTCACCTGTGCAACTTAAAAACACATGAACGTTTACATACAGGAGAGAAGCCTTACTCCTGCTCTGACTGTGGGAAGAGTTTTTCTCAACTGGGCAGCTTAAAACAACATGAACATGTACATACAGGAGAGAAGCCTTACTCCTGCTCTGACTGTGGGAAGAGTTTTTCTCAACTGGGCAGCTTAAAACAACATGAACGTATACATACAGGAGAGAAGCCTTACTCATGCTCTGACTGTGGAAAGATCTTCTCTCAAATAGGCCATTTAAAAAGACACCAAGGTAAACATAAAACGAGAGAAGGCTTACCACTGATCTAAAAACAACAGCTAATCTGCAAGGTCATCAGAGAACACAAACAGGAGAGAATTCTTACTTCAGCTCTTAATATGGCAAGAGTTTCTCCCGATTGGCAACATAAAAACACCAAAATTACACACTGGAGAGAAGACTTATTACTGCACTGACTGTGAGACGAGATTCTACAGATTGGTTAATTTAAAAGACACTAACGTATACATAAGAAGTGGTAGTGGTCAAAGACAAGACCACAGAGGGAAGTCAATCCTAGATCTGATCAACACAACCCACTGTACTTGCTCCTCTCAGATCCAGTGATCACAATTGTCTGCTGTTCTCTCCAAACACAACATCAGGAGGGAGAAGCGAGGTGCAGTGGAAAAAAGGACATCTGGTAACCCAGAACAGAAGGGAGACCTTTGCACGATGTATGGCCAGTACTGACTGGTCTGGCATATATGAGGTGGAGAGCATCGATGCAAAGGTGGAGATGTTCAACTCCTGCATTCAAACTGCACTTGATGTATGCATGTCAATAAGAAATAAGAAAACAACAACACTGGACCAGCCCTGGATGACTAAAAGAATAAAGGCTGCCATCCGGGTAAGACAGAATATTTTCAACAGATGGGGAGAAACAATGACATGGAGAAAATACAGAAACACAGTGCAAATGCATATCAAGGAAGCAAAGACAAGCTACTATAAAACTGAAATCCAGGACCTAAAGAAGAAAAACCCTAAGGAATGGTGGGACTTCATTAACAAAGGACTGGGACCAAAGAAAACATCAGGAGGGAGAATACAGGTCGAGGGAATTGAAGACGACGACGTGGCTGATGTTTTGAATGGCTTCTTTGCTGAGGCATGGACAAGCACCACACCTCTTGCCATCTACCCCCTGCCCATGTCTACAAGGCAGGTTGAGCTGTGCAGCATTGGCCAGTTAAAGCAAGCTCTAAACAGACTCCGAGCACGTAAAGCATGTGGGCCTGATGGCATTCCAGCCTGGCTACTAAAAGAGCATGCAGAAGATCTAGCCCCTGTCATCAAACACATTGTTAACACCTACTACTGGCAGGGGACAGTTTTATCTGAGTAAACGAATCAGTATGACTACCTCCCAAAGTCCAGCACTATTACCGCCCTTGTGAAAGCCACACACTACTGGCTGACAGCTACAGACTCCATAAACCCAACAATGGTGAGTGTGTTACTTGCTGATGTGTCCAAAGCCTTTGATCGAGTAGATCACGCAAAGTTCCTGCAACATCTGACTGACATTGAACTGTATCCAAGGTTACTAGCCTGGCTCCACAGCTACACCACCGAAAGAGGGCAGAGGGTGATGGCAACTGGCACATTTAGCCCTTGGTCAGAGATCACCTCTGGTGTGCCACAAGGTGGCGTGGTTTCACCATATCTGTTTCTCCTTCACATGTCCATCTGAAAAGTTGTCTTCAGTGACACTCTGGACACTGGGTATGCAGACGATGTAGGGCTGTCCCGAGCCATACCATTAACCAGCATCCAAGAGGACACTTCCATGGGCTTGGAGATACAGCAGCTGGAAGAGTGGGCCACATCCAACAACATGGTCCTGAATGGGAAAAAGTCTGTGGAAATTCAGATATGTTTTTCTAGAGACCATCCACAACCTGCACCACTAATCCTAGGAGGACAGGAAGTACCAGTGGTAACAACAACCAAGTATCTTGGTTTTCATCTAGACTCTAACCTCAGTGGTGACACCTGGAGCAGCCAGTGAAAAAGGCCATAAAACACCTTTTTGACATTTCTTGCCAGTAATGTCCTACTGAAGATCTGATCACAGTCTATACTACACTGGCCAGGCCTTGTCTGGAATACGGTGGAGTGCTGTTAGTTGGATGCAGTAAAAAGCAGCAGGCCCAACTAGACAGGGTGCAGAGGAGGGCCTTGAGGATCATCTCCAGAGGTGGAGCAGTCCAACCACAGCTCCCGTCACTGCAGAGCAGGCGAGAACAGGCTGCAGTGCACCTGGTGAAGGACATGCACACTCTTGACCATCCACTGAATGACCTGCTCCCTCCAAGAAGAGGTAACTGCACCACCAGGCTCCTGAGAAACAGCCACAAACTGTCCTGTATAACTGCCCGTACAAACCGCCTGCGAAACGCCACTCTACCCACTTCTTTTTTTTAAATAACATTTTAATATTTCAATTTCCATCATGAAAAATGTCCTGTAATGTTTAATAAATAATAAATAAATAAATTGGTCATTTAGCAGGAGCTCTTATCCAGAGCGACTTACAGGAGCAATTAGGGTTAAGTGCCTTGCTCAAGTGCACGTCGACAGATTTTTCACCTAGTCGGCTCGGGGATTAGAACCAGCGACCTTTCGGTTACTGGCACAACGCTCTTAACCACTAAGCTACCTGCCGCCCAAGTGTTCTGTATTCTACTTATTGTGTTATTTATTTAACAGGTAGCCTAGCGGTGAAGAGTGTTGGGCCAGTAACTGATAGGTCGCTGGTTTGAATCCCGAGCCAACTAGGTCAAAAAATCTGTCATTGTGGCCTTGAGCAAGGCAATTAACCCCAATTGGTCCTATAAGTCGCTCTGGATAAGAGCATCTGCTAAATTACAAATATGTAATGAAAAATCATGTTTGTACATGAATTTGTGCTGGGCAACCTCTTCTTCTCTTGTGCATAAATATAACAAAGTGTTTAAAGTGAAATAGTTAGTGTCTATACAATGCATTCTGAAAGTATTCAGACCCCTTGACTTTTTCAACAAAATAATAAGTTACAGCCTTATTGTAAAAATGATTTTTTTTTTTACAAACAACAAAAGCAACAAAAATCCCTCATCAATCTACACACAATACCCCATAATGACAAAGTGGAAACAGGTTTAGACATTTTTGCAAAACCTTATTTACATTAGTATTCCAGACCCTTTGCTATGAATCTCAAAATGTATAATCCTGTTTCCATTGACATTCCTTGAGATGTTTCTACAACTTGATTGGAGTCCACCTGAGATAAATTCAATTGATTGGACATGGTTTGTCTGTCGATATAACATCCCACAGTTGACATTGCATGTCAGAGCAAAAACCAAGCCATGAGGTTGAAGCAATTGTCCGTAGAGCTCCGAGACAGGATTGTGATGAGGCACAGATCTGGGGAAGGGTACCAAAAAATGTCTGCAGCATTGAAGGTCCCCAAGAACACTGTGGCCTCCTCCATTCTTAAATGGAAGAAGTTTGGAATCACCTAGATTCTTCCTAGAGCTGTCCGCCCGGCCAACTGCGCAATCGGAGGAGAAGGGCCTTGGTCAGGGAGGGGACCAAGAACCCGATGATCACTTTGACAGAGCTCCAGAGTTCAGCCCGCTTGGAGTTTGCCAAGAGGCACCTAAAGGACTCTGACCATGAGAAACAACATTCTCTGGTCTGTTGTTACCAAGATTAAACCCTTTGGCCTGAATACCAAGCGTCACTTCTGGAGGAAACCTGGCACCATGCCTACGGTGAAGCATGGTCGTGGCAGTATCATGCTGTGCGGATGTTTTTCAGAGGCAAGGACTGGGAGACTAGTCAGGATCGAGGGAATAATGAACGGAGCAAAGTACAGAGAGATCCTTGATGAAAACCTACTCGAGAGCGCTCAGGACTTCAGACTGGGGCGAAGGTTCACCTGGCCCAGCCAGAGCCCAGACTTGAACCCGATTGAACATCTCCGGAGAGACCAGAAAATAGCTGTGCAGCAACGCTCCCCATCCAACCTGATAGAGTTTGAGAGGGATCTGCAGAGAAGAATGAATGAAACTCCCCAAATACAGTGTGCCAAGCTTGTAGCATCATACCCAAGAAGACTCTGCTGTAATCGCTGCCAAAGGTTCTTCAAGAAAGTACTGAGTAAAGGGTCTGAATACTTAGATATTTCCATTTTTTATTAATACATTCGGAAAAATGTCTAAAAACCTGTGTTTTGCTTTGACATTATGGGGTATTGTGTGTAGATTGATGAGGGGAAAAATGATTTAACCAACTTTAGAATATGGCTGTAACGTAATAAAATGTGGAGAAAGTCAAGGGGTCTGAATACTTTCAGATTGCACTGTATATAGCCAAGCTACCATTGACTAGGTATTGGCACCCCATGTATATAGCCAAGCTATCATTGACTAGGTATTGGCACCCCATGTAAATAGCCAAGCTATCATTGACTAGGTATTGGCACCCCATGTATATAGCCAAGCTACCATTGACTAGGTATTGGCACCCCATGTATATAGCCAAGCTACCATTGCTCATCATGTATTAATTCCTCGTACTACAATCTTTTTCCTATTATTATAATTGTTGGATTGTGTTCTCCATTGTTGGTCAACATTTCACTGTTAGTCTACACCTGTTGTTTACCAAGCATGGGACAATTAAAATGAAATGACTACGTATTTAGTTAATTGTCTTCTAAAACTATACTGAATAAATATATAAACTTGACATGTAAAGTGTTGGTCCCATGTTTCATGAGCTGAAATAAAAGATCCCGGATATTTTCCATACGCACAAAAAGCTTATTTCTCTCAAATTTGGTGCACAAATTTGTTTCCATTCTGTTAGTGAGCATTTCTCCTTTGCCAAGATAATCAATCCACCTGCCAGTTGTAGCATATCAAGAAGCTGATTAAACAGCATGATCATTACACAGGTGCACCTTGTGCTGGGTACAATAAAAGGCCACTCTGAAATGTGCAGTTTTGTCACACAAAACAATGCCACATATGTCTACATTTTGAGGGAGTGCACAATTGGAATGCTGACTGCAGGAATGTTCACAAGAGCTGTTGCCAGATAATTCAATGTACATTTCTCTACCGAGAATTTGGCAGAACGTCCGACTGGCTTCACAGCCACAGACCACGTGTAACCGTGCAAGCCCAGGATCTCCACATCTGGCATCTTAACCTGCAGGATCATCTGAGACCAGCCACCCGGACAGCTGATGAAACTGAGGAGTATTTCTATCTGTAATAAAGCCCTTTTAGTGGGGGAACATCATTCTTATTGGCTGATGGGTGGGCCCCTGTCATGTGAAATCCATAGATTAGGGCCTAATGAATGTATTTCAATTGACTGATTTCCTTATATGAACTGTACCCTTGTAAAATTGTTGAATGTTGTGTTTATATTTGTGTTCAGTTAAAATCTTACAAAAAAACGGATTATGAATATGTTTGGAAAACTGCATTGATCTGCCAATGAAAAATAACATTAGTACATGAATTTGTACTGGTCAACCTCTCCTTCTCTTTTTGTATTCAATTCTTCCATATTAGATCTGACAGTATGAATGGTTCTTATGTTTTTTTTTGGTAAAAACTCAACTCGCGTGTTTGGAGTACAAAGAATGCTGAGTTGCATCCAAAGAACACCATACCTACTGTGAAGCATGGGGGTGGAAACATCATGCTTTGGGGCTGTTTTTCTGCAAAGGGACCAGGACGACTGATCCGTGTAAAGGAAAGAATGAATGGGGCCTGTATCGTGAGATTTTGAGTGAAAACCTCCTTCCATCAGCAAGGGCATTGAAGATGAAAGCGTGGCTGGGTCGGCAGCATGACAATGATCCCAAACACACCGCCCGGGCAACGAAGGAGTGGCTTTGTAAGAAGCATTTCAAGGTCCTGGAGTGGCCTAGCCAGTCTCCAGATCTCAACCCCATAGAAAATCTTTGGAGGGAGTTGAAAGTCTGTGTTGCCCGCGACAGCCCCAAAACATCACTGCTCTAGAGAGATCTGCATGGAGGAATGGGCCAAAATACCAGCAACAGTGTGTGAAAACCTTGTGAAGACTTACAGAAAACGTTTGACCTGTGTCATTGCCAACAAAGGGTATATAACAAAGTATTGAGAAACTTTTGCTATTGACCAAATACTTATTTTCCACCATAATTTGCAAATAAATTCATTAAAAAATCCTACAATGTGATTTTCTGGATTTATTTTTCTCAATTGTCTGTCATAGTTGCACACCCATCGCTATGGGCGGGCAATTGGGGGCAGGCCCGCCCCAAAAAATGATTGTGCCCCCCCCACTTGAGGGAATTTATTATTAAATATATGTACTGTAGGCTAATAATAATTGTGCCCTGCCCTCCCATGCATTTCATATGCCCCCCTTAAGACTGAGGTCTGGCGACGGGTCTGCATAGTTGACGTGTACCTATGATGAAAATTACAGGCCTCTCTCATCTTTTTAAGTGGGAGAACATGCACAATTGGTGGCTGACTAAATACTTTTTTTCCCCACTGTACCTTTGAATCTTGTGTACAGACCGACGTCCCCTGTATACAAACCTTACATATAGGACTTAAAGTTGTAAAATAGTGAACTACTCCTTTAATGGAGTGGTAGGTGCTATGAAAGGGATGTTTAAAAAATAAATAAACGTTAGTTGTATTTTGTAAAAAAAAACATCATAGTACAATGGAATGTTGTTGTTCATTGTACTACGATGGTACATTTTTGTAAGAGCTGTCCTTCACATCGGAGTGCTAATGCTGGCTCTTTTGCGTCTCTTGACCATGTCGCGTGGACCGGGCACAAAACTCAAGGAGCGCTCTCCACTTCCCTCCGGTAGTTATTTAGCAAGCCTGATAACACATCCTCCCCGACAGACACAAGCAAAAACTCTTGCATAAATGTGAAGCCTATACACCTAAACACTAGCGATCTGACATGCTTGTATTGCATGGAAACTGCAGGCTACTAACAACAGCAGCTACATAGTCTAGCCTACTATGGCCCTGTCCCTCTGTCCAGGGTAAGACACTAACTATTTGATTTAAAACAGTTTGTTTCATTTAATTAAACACAAAAAGATGTTGCCCAGATCAAATTAATGCACAAACAGTATTTTTCATTACATTTGAGTCATTTAGCAGATGCTCTTATCCAGAGCAACTTACAGGACCAATTAGGGTTAATTGCCTTGATCAAGGGGAACAACAACAGATTTTTCACCTAGTTGGCTCGGGATTCAAACCAGCGACCTTTCAGTTACTGGGCCCAACACTCTTAACCGCTAGGCTACCTGCGGCCAGATCAATTAACTTCAATACAGTTATCCAAATAAATTAATAATCAATGAATAAAATAATGAATCTAATTTTAAAAGACAATTTAAAAAACACAAGTAGTCGATTCATAGCCTTTTTATAATTAATAAAAGTTGTTTAGTAATATAAAATAATCCACACAAACTAATGCTGAAAACTGATCATCACACCATCTTTATCTGATATACACTGAGTGTACAAAACATTAGGAACACCTTCCTAATATTGAGTTGCACCCCCCCTTGTCCTCAGAATAGCCTCAATTCGTCAGGGCATGGACTCTCCAAGGTGTTGAGAGCATTCCACAGGGATGCTGGACCATGTTGACTGCAATGCTTCCCACAGTTGTGTCAGGTTGGCTGGGAGTGGATCTCTATTCCGAATAGCTCGTTCCATCTCCTCCCACAGATGCACAATTGGATTGAGATCTGGTGCCTCGGCAGGCCACTGCAGTAAGCTGAATTCACTGTCATGTTCTTGGAACCATTCCTGGACAAGGCTTGTTGCATGGGGCATAATCCTGCTGAAAAAAATATTTTGCAGATGGATACACTGCTGCCATGAAGGGATGCACCTGATTGGTAACGATGTTTAGATATCCTGTGGCATTCAAAATGTTGCTCCACCTTCATCAAGGGGCCCAATGAGTCCCATGAAATCCCACCCCACACCACCACCACCAGCCTGCAATGCTGACACACGGCATGGATGCATGTACTCGTGGTTTTCTCCATACCTTAGTCCTCCCATCAGCATGAAACAGCAGGAACCGGGATTCATCAGACCAGGCAATGTTTGTCAAATTCTCCAGTGTCCAGTGTTTTCATTCCTTAGCCCACTGCAGTTTCTTGTTTTCTGCTGAAAGCTAATGGGGATCCATAATAAATACACCACAACTACATCTTTAAGGATCATAGCTTTCACCTGGGTTCACCTGGTCAGTCTATGTCATGGAAAGAGCAGGTGTCCTTAATGTTTTGTACACTCAGTGTATGTTGTGTCTACTAGCTCATTCCCACAGAAAACTGCAGATGTGACCTTGAGCAAGGCACTTAACCCTAATTGCTCATGTAAGTCGCTCTGGATAAGAGCGTCTGCTAAATTACTAAAATGTAAATGTAATTGTACCACCCAGTTAACCATCAGACTCCATTGTGAGACGCCTCAAATAGGATATTCAACATTAAAGGCAAATCCAAGGTCATCTCAATATCATTACAGTAGAAGCTAACAAAACACACCAAAACTGACAAGGTGCAACACTGATCAGTAAAGTAAAGAAATGCTAACATTCTATAACGCTCCCTTTGATTTTGAATTTTAGGACCCCTTTAGTTATAAGAAAATATATATTTTAAAATGAATTTGGCCTTTACTACTATATCCAATAGAAACACATTGAATAACACATTCATAAATGGTCCAAAAACAGACTAATGGTGAAAACTGATCATCACATCATCTCTATCTGATACATTCAGTACAATGTAGTATTTTATTAGGATCCCCAGCGGCTACTCTTCCTGGGGTACAAACAGGAAACACAAAAAATACATAAAATACATAATGACTACATTTACAATTTAGTCATGTTGCAGATGCTCCCGTCCAGAAAGCTAGTGCATTCATCTTATGATAGCCAGGAGAGACATCCACATATCACAGTGGTATTCCAACCACGTATCACAAGCATAATACAATGCAAAATACAATATAAAATACATTTGAAAAAAATCTGTCTCTTCAAATCAAATTTTATTTGTCACATACACGTGTTTAGCAGATGTTATAGCGGGTGTAGCGAAATGCTTGTGCTTCTAGCTCCGACAGTGCAGTAATATCTAACAAGTAATATCTAACAATTTCACAACCTATACCCAATACACACAAAACTAGTAAGGAATGGAATTTAAGAATATATCCATATATGGACAACCAATGACAGAGCGACATGTACTAAGATACAGTAGAATATTATAGAATACAGTATATACAGTGGGGAAAAAAAGTATTTAGTCAGCCACCAATTGTGCAAGTTCTCCCACTTAAAAATATGAGAGAGGCCTGTAATTTTCATTATAGGTACACGTCAACTATGACAGACAAAATGAGAAAAGAAAATCCAGAAAATCACATTGTAGGATTTTTAATGAATTTATTTGCAAATTATGGTGGAAAATAAGTATTTGGTCAATAACAAAAGTTTCTCAATACTTTGTTATATACCCTTTGTTGGCAATGACACAGGTCAAACGTTTTCTGTATGTCTTCACAAGGTTTTCACACACTGTTGGAGCCCCAGATCAAGGGAGATTATCAGTGGTCTTGTATGTCTTCCATTTCCTAATAATTGCTCCCACAGTTGATTTCTTCAAACCAAGCTGCTTACCTATTGCAGATTCTGCCTTCCCAGCCTGGTGCAGGTCTACAATTTTGTTTCTGGTGTCCTTTGACAGCTCTTTGGTCTTGGCCATAGTGGAGTTTGGAGTGTGACTGTTTGAGGTTGTGGACAGGTGTCTTTTATACTGATAACAAGTTCAAACAGGTGCCATTAATACAGGTAACGAGTGGAGGACAGAGGAGCCTCTTAAAGAAGAAGTTACAGGTCTGTGAGAGCCAGACATCTTGCTTGTTTGTAGGTGACCAAATACTTATTTTCCACCATAATTTGCAAATAAATTCATTAAAAATCCTACAATGTGATTTTCTGGATTTCTTTTTCTCAATTTGTCTGTCATAGTTGACGTGTACCTATGATGAAAATGACAGGCCTCTCTCATCTTTTTAAGTGGGAGAACTTGCACAATTGGTGGCTGACTAAATACTTTTCCCCACTGTAAGTCTTCTCTCCAGTGTGTAACCGTTGGTGTGTTTTACGTTGCCAATCGGGAGAAACTCTTGCCATATTAAGAACAGAAGTAAGGATTCTCTCCTGTGTGTGTTCTCTGATTACCTTTTAGCTCAGCTGTTGTTTTAAAACATTTTCTACAGTCAGATCAGTGGTAAGACATCTCTCCTTTGTTTACCTTGGTGTCTTTTTAAATGGCCCATTTAAAAGAAAATCTTTCCACAGTCAGAGCAGGAAAACGGCTTCTATCCTGTGTGTTTTCTCTGATGAACTTTTAGCTGATATGATGTTGTGAAACATTTTACACAGTCAGAGCAGGAGTAAGGCTTTTCTCCTGTATGTATACGTTCATGTTTTTTTTAAGTTGCCCAGTCGAGAGAAACTCTTCCCACATTCAGAGCAGGAGTAAGGCTTCTCTTCTGTGTGTGTTCTCTGATGTATTTTAAGCTCAGTTGATGTTGTGAAGCATTTCACACAGTCAGAGCAGGAGTAAGGCTTCTCTCCTGTGTGTATACGTTTATGTTGTTTTAAGCTGCCCAGTTGAGAGAAACGTGCCCCACAGTCAGAGCAGGAGTAAGGCTTCTCTCCTGTGTGTGTTCTCTGATGAACTGTTAGCTTAGTTGATGTTCTGAAGCATTTCACACAGTCAGAGCAGGAGTAAGGCTTCTCTCCTGTATGTATACGTTCATGTTTTTCTAAGTGGCCCAGTCGAGAGAAACCCTTCCCGCAGTCAGAGCAGGAGTAAGGCTTCTCTCCTGTGTGTGTTCTCTGATGAACTGTCAGAGCATGTGATGTTCTGAAGCATTTCACACAGTCAGAGCAGGAGTAAGGCTTTTCTCCTGTATGTATACGTTCATGTTGTTTTAAGGTGCCCAGTTGAGAGAAACTTGCCCCACAGTCAGAGCAGGAGTAAGGCTTCTCTCCTGTATGTATACGTTTATGAATTTTAAGTGGTCCATACGAGAGAAACTCGTCCCACAGTCAGAGCAGGAGTAAGGCTTCTCTCCTGTGTGCACTCTCTGATGAACTGTCAGAGCCTGTGATGTTGTGAAGCTCTTCCCACAGTCAGTGCAGGAATACAGATTCTCTCCTGTGTGTATTTTTAGGTGTATTTTTTAGCTTTGATAGAATTGGGAAAATCTCCCCACAATGTGGGCAGTGGTGAGACCTCTTAGCTCTCCGATCTTCCAGCTGTTGCTCTCTGGATGTAGAGGGTGTCTCAATGTCACCTGTGTGAACAGCATTTTAAAAAAGTCAATTGGTGTGATATGCACTGAGTGTACAAAACATTATGAACTCTTTCCATGATATAGAATGACCAGGTGAGAGCTATGATCCCTCATGGATGGCACTTGTTAAATCCACTTCAGATCAGTGGTCGAAGGGGAGGAGACAGATTAATGAAGGACTTTTTAAGCCTTGAGACAATTGAGACATGGATTGTGTATGTGTGCCATTCAGAGGGTGAATGGTGTGTTTTAATCAAATCAAATACAAAAGCTGAAGAATATACGCACATCCAGGTAATCAAATCCACCATATGCACTGAGCTTGTCTGACAGGTTGAAGCGCGCTAAATAGTAAATAAATGATAAGCGTACCAGAGAGTCTGTTGAACGTTTTATTGTCAAGCCTTTATTACAGCAAAGACTAAAACAGTTACATTGATCCCTGAATGCAATTTCCGAA
Source organism: Coregonus clupeaformis (assembly GCF_020615455.1). Lineage (NCBI taxonomy): Eukaryota > Metazoa > Chordata > Actinopteri > Salmoniformes > Salmonidae > Coregonus > Coregonus clupeaformis. The sequence goes on along the minus strand of NW_025535816.1, from coordinate 62,136 downwards.
ATGGAACGGTTTATTTATTGTTTACGCTAATGAATCAAGAGTTGCTTTGTTATTTTGAAACCAAAAATGCTTGATTGCATTTCAATGGCTTGCATGCTGTGTGATGACATTAACAAATGAATGATTGATACAGTAGCCTATATACAGTGTGTAAGAGTATTCCAAGATAAATATACAACACAGGGAATTAACGATCAATGGAAACAGTTGTTTTTCAGTTCAACATCTGTTTAGTATCTATGTAGGGGTTCGAGTCTGGGACTCATAGCTACATGTGGCAAGTTCACATTGGTCCAAATGGGCTATACATTGAGCCTGAAATGGGATACTTGGTATTTGGCTATTAGCCCAATTTTATTGCAATGAATTCTAATTGGTCAACCACAGGCAAGGCTTGGGTATAAACTACATCCTGTCTCTTTGTTCGGTGGAGAAAACACTGAGGACAGGGAAGAATAAACATCTACAATCTACTTTCCAGCATAACAATGATTGGTTCTTTTTTGAATAAATATATTTTCTCCCCTAATTTGCTTTGGGGTCTGTGTTATTGAAGAATAACATCAACTGCTAACAAGTGCATTCAGAAAGTATTCAGACCCCCTTGACTTTTTCCACATTTTGTTACGTTGCAGCCTTATTCTAAAATGGATAAAAAAAACTAATAATCCTCAGCAATCTACACACAATACCCCATAATGATAAAGCCAAAACAGTTTTTTTAAAATGTTGCTAATATGTTAAAAATAAAACAGAACTACCCTATTTACATAAGTATTCAGAACATTTGCTATGACTCGAAATTGAGCCCAGGTGCAACCTGTTTCCATTCATCATCCTTGAGATGTTTCTACAACTTGATTGTAGCCAATCCTTGGTATATTCAATTGATTGGACATGATTTGGTAAGGCACACCTGTTTATATAAGGTCCCACAGTTGACAGAGCATGTCAGAGTAAAAACCAAGCCATGAGGTCGAAGGAGTTGTCTGTAGAGCCCCGAGACAGGATTGTGTCGCGGCACAGATCTGGGGCAAGGGTACCAAAAACGTCTGCAGCATTGAAGGTCCCCAAGAACACAGTGGCCTCCATCATTCTTAAATGGAAGAAGTTTGGAACCCCCAAGACTCTTCCTAGAGCGGCCGCCAGGCCAAACTGAGCAATCGGGGAGAAGGGCCTTGGTCAGGAGGTGACCAAGAACACGATTGTCACTAACAGAGCTCTAGAGTTCCTCTGGAGATGGGAGAACCTTCCAGAAGGTCAACCATCTCTGCAGTACTCCAGCAATCAAGCCTTTATGGTAGAGTGGCCAGATGGAAGCCAATCTTCAGTAAAAGGCACATGACAGCCCACTTGGAGTTTGCCAAAAGGCACCTAAAGACTCTCAGACCATGAGAAACAAGATTCTCTGGTTGGATGAAACCAAGATTGAACTCTTTGGCCTGAATGCCAAGCGCCATGTCTGGAGGAAACCTGTCACCATCCCTACGGTGAAGCATGGTGATGGCAGCATCATGCTGTCGGGATGTTTTCAGCGTCAGGGACCGGGAGACTAGTCAGGATCAAGGCAAAGATGAGCTGAGCAAAGTACAGAGAGACATCCTTGATGAAAACCTGCTCCCGAGCGCTCAGGACCTCAGACTGGGACCGAAGGTTCACCTTCCAACAGGGACAACGACCTAAGCACACAGCCAAGACAACGCAGAGAGTGGCTTCGGGACAAGTCTCAATGTTCTTGAGCAGCCCAGCCAGAGCCCAGACTTGAACCCGATCGAACATCTCTGGAGAAACCTGAAAATAGCTGTGCAGCAGCGCTCCCCATCCAACCTGACAGAGCTTGAGAGGATCTGCAGACAAGAATGGGAGAAACTCTCCAAATACAGATGTGTCAAGCATGTAGCGTCATACCACAAAATACTCTATAATCGCTGCCAAAGATGCTTCAACAAAGTACTGAATCCATTTTTATTTTTTATAATTTAGCTAAAATGTCTAAAAACCTGTTTTTGCGTTGTCATTATGGGGTAGTGTAGATTGACGAGGGCAAAAAAACAATTTAATCATTTTTAGAATAAGGCTGTGACACAACAAAATATGGAAAAAGTAAAGGGGTCTGAATACTTTCCGAAGGCACTGTATATGTTGGGGTCAATGAAGGGTGGATAGGAACTTGGTGCATGGAAAGTTACTGAGGGAGACAAGGGGAAGTGCAGAATTCATCTTCTGTTCCTAAGGAGGAAGGCAAAGGGCAACAGTCTAGTTTCAGTTCCTGATAAGGCAGGCCAGTTGCGGAACTAGGGAGGAGCAAGGAATCCGGGTCGAGGTCATGTCAACAGATGAAGTGAGTAGAAACCTCTGGGAGGGGGGCCCAGAGGGGCCCACCACAACGACCCTCCTACTACAGTCCTATCTCACACGCATACACTTTCACGCCCACGAAGGTTCTAGCATCAGGCAGGGCCATGACTACACCAGTGAGAAGAACCAATTAAGTTCCTGACTAGCATCAGAGATGTATTGGCTGTCTAGATATGTAAGGAGGTGACCCCGCCTAGTAGGAGGTTATAAATATATATGTGCTTGTGTAATCATGCTTTGTCTTTGCAGCTGTTTGACCCTGTGGGTGAATAAACTTAGTTTGAGCTTTTCCTAGATGTCGTTTGAGTTTTTACTCTGTTTGTTCAGAACCTAACAGAATGCTTAATAATGAAAAAGGTTCATAACAAAACATAATCTAACGGGCAAAATTATGTACGCGATGTGCTTTATCTATTACCTAGTGCACAAGTTGACTACAGGTCTTTATTTAAATAGTACTAATATTCAAAGCCCAAAAAACGTCACTAAGCAGAATGCTAACAAAATGCTAACTAGTATTAAGGAATCATCATAGAGAACGCTAACTAAATGCTAACGAGTGCATTGCTAACATTTTGTACAGTTTCTGACCTCAACTATACAAGTAACTCAAAAGCTTCTCACAGTTTGCTGCACGCACAAACCTAATATTCTCCAGCAAGGCTCTTGATCCAGGAGGGAATTCTCTGCTGTTAGCAAGGCTCTTGATCCAGGAGGGGATTCTCTGCTGTTAGCAAGCGAATGCTTGATTTTGGAAGAAGCTATCCACTTAGCTAGATAGCTAACTAACTACTAAATTTGCAAAACAAATGGGAAACTTCAGAGCATTTCGCACATTGTAGACTGTTACCTTAATAGTTATAAGATATCTAGCTGGCAAACATTTAGTTGTGAATTCCATACTGTAATTAGATCACCTGGCGCATGCTGCACGACAGAGAGTGACTCACAAGGCTCCGGTCTCTTCTCGTTGACTGGGGACTACCGTAAGCTACATAATAATGTGACGTAATGTTCTTTATCTCATAACGTATTGCACAAGTTGACTGCAGGTATTTACTTAAAAAGTAGCTACAAATATTCAAATGAATAAAAAAAAATACTTCAAAGTGTACTGAAAACCCATCCAGTGGCTTTTTCCAAATAACCTCCTATCCAGTATACCGCCCAAGCCTAGTAACTACACAGACTCATTTCATAGAAGTTCTAATTACTGGCAGTTTGTCTACTTCACTTCTTTAGTCTACTCTCTGATCACTCCAGATAGACCAGTTAATAAAACACATGCTGGTATTTGTGTATTTTGGTTCTTTGGTATTTTATTAGGATCCCAATAAGCTGTTGCAAAAGCATCAGCTACTCTTCCTGGGGTCCACACAAAACATGAAACATGACATAATACAAAAAAATTATAGACAAGAACAGCTCAAGGACAGAACTACATAAAAACATTTAAAAAAGGCACACGTAGCCTACATGTCAATACATACATGAGGTGTTGCTTTATCTGTTTTTGAAAGCAGGTTTGCTGTTTATTTGAGCAATATGAGATGGAATGGAGTTCCATGTAAAAGCAGCTCTATATAATACTGTACACTTTCTTGAATTTGTTCTGGATTTAGGGACTGTGAAAAGACCCCTGGTGGCATGTCTGGTGGGGTAAGTGTGTGTGTCAGAGCTGTGTGTAAATTGACTATGCAAACAATTTGGGATTTAACACAATGTTTCTTACATAAAGAAAAAGTGATGCAGTCAGTCTCTCCTCAACTCTTAGCCAAGAGAGACTGGCATGCATAGTATTTATATTAGCCCTCTGATTACAATGAAGAGCAAGATGTGCCGCTCTGTTCTGGGCCAGCTGCAGCTTAAATAGGTATTTTTATACAATTTTTGATATTTTATGGGGGGGTAGATCAGCTTTAATGTTGCAGATAGATTGTAACTTCCATCAATGTAATTGTCTGCATCACTTCCAATCCCCCAAATATATATTTTTCACAAATATATAATATATACAGTGAGGGAAAAAAGTATTTGATCCCCTGCTGATTCTGTATGTTTGCCCACTGACAAAGAAATGATCAGTCTATAATTTTAATGGTAGGTTTATTTGAACAGTGAGAGACAGAAAAACGCATGTAAAAAATGTTATAAATTGATTTGCATTTTAATGAGGGAAGTAAGAATTTGACCCCCTCTCAATCAGAAAGATTTCTGGCTCCCAGGTGTCTTTTATACAGGTAACGAGCTGAGATTAGGAGCACACTCAAAGGGAGTGCTCCTAATCTCAGTTTGTTACCTGTATAAAAGACACTTGTCCACAGAAGCAATCAATCAATCCGCTTCCAAACTCTCCACCATGGCCAAGACCAAAGAGCTCTCCAAGGATGTCAGGGACAAGATTGTAGACCTACACAAGGCTGGAATGGGCTACAAGACCATCGCCAAGCAGCTTGGTGAGAAGGTGACAACAGTTCAATTATTTGCAAATGGAAGAAACACAAAAGACCTGTCAATCTCCCTTGGCCTGGGGCTCCATGCAAGAGTTGCAATGATCATGAGAACGGTGAGGAATCAGCCCAGAACTACACGGGAGGATCTTGTCAGTGATTTTATTTTATTTTACCTTTATTTAACCAGGTAAGCCAGTTGAGAACAAGTTCTCATTTACAACTGCGACCTGGCCAAGATAAAGCAAAGCAGTGCGATAAAAACAACAACACAGAGTTACATATGGGGTAAAAAAAACATAAAGTCAAAAAAACAAACAGAAAATACAGTGGGGAAAAAAGTATTTAGTCAGCCACCAATTGTGCAAGTTCTCCCACTTAAAAAGATGAGAGAGGCCTGTAATTTTCATCATAGGTACACGTCAACTATGACAGACAAATTGAGAAAAAATAATCCAGAGAATCACATTGTAGGATTTTTAATGAATTTATTTGCAAATTATGGTGGAAAATAAGTATTTGGTCACCTACAAACAAGCAAGATTTCTGGCTCTCACAGACCTGTAACAACTTCTTTAAGAGGCTCCTCTGTCCTCCACTCATTACCTGTATTAATGGCACCTGTTTGAACTTGTTATCAGTATAAAAGACACCTGTCCACAACCTCAAACAGTCACACTCCAAACTACACTATGGCCAAGACCAAAGAGCTGTCAAAGGACACCAGAAACGAAATTGTAGACCTGCACCAGGCTGGGAAGACTGAATCTGCAATAGGTAAGCAGCTTGGTTTGACAAAATCAACTGCGGGAGCAATTATTAGGAAATGGAAGACATACAAGACCACTGATAATCTCCCTCGATCTGGGGCTCCACGCAAGATCTCACCCCGTGGGGTCAAAATGATCACAAGAATCCCAGAACCACACGGGGGGACGTAGTGAATGACCTGCAGAGAGCTGGGACCAAAGTAACAAAGCCTACCATCAGTAACACACTACACCGCCAGGGACTCAAATCCTGCAGTGCCAGACGTGTCCCTCTGCTTAAGCCAGTACATGTCCAGGCCCGTCTGAAGTTTACTAGAGTGCATTTGGATGATCCAGAAGAGGATTGGGAGAATGTCATATGGTCAGATGAAACCAAAATATAACTTTTTGGTAAAAACTCAACTCGTCGTGTTTGGAGGACAAAGAATGCTGAGTTGGATCCAAAGAACACCATACCTACTGTGAAGAATGGGGGTGGAAACATCATGCTTTGGGGCTGTTTTTCTGCAAAGGGACCAGGACGACTGATCTGTGTAAAGGAAAGAATGAATGGGGCCATGTATCATGAGATTTTGAGTGAAAACCTCCTTCCATCAGCAAGGGCATTGAAGATGAAACGTGGCTGGGTTTTTCAGCATGACAATGATCCCAAACACACCGCCCGGGCAACGAAGAAGTGGGTTCGTAAGAAGCATTTCAAGGACCTGGAGTGGCCTAGCCAGTCTCCAGATCTCAACCCCATAGAAAATCTTTGGAGGGAGTTGAAAGTCCGTGTTGCCCAGCGACAGCCCCAAAACATCACTGCTCTAGAGGAGATCTGCATGGAGGAATGGGCCAAAATACCAGCAACAGTGTGTGAAAACCTTGTGAAGACTTACAGAAAACGTTTGACCTGTGTCATTGCCAACAAAGGGTAAATAACAAAGTATTGAGAAACTTTTGTTATTGACCAAATACTTATTTTCCACCATAATTTGCAAATAAATTCATTAAAAATCCTACAAATGTGATTTTCTGGAGGAAAAAAATCTCATTTTGTCTGTCATACTTGACGTGTACCTATGATGACAATTACAGGCCTCTCTCATCTTTTTAAGTGGGAGAACTTGCACAATTGGTGGCTGACTAAATACTTTTTTCCCCCACTGTATATATACAGTGTGTGCAAATGTAGCAAGTTATGGAGGTAAGGCAAATAAATAGGCTATAGTGCAAAATATTTACAATTAGTATTAACACTGGAATGCTAGATGTGCAAGAGATTATGTGCAAATAGAGATACTGGGGTGCAAAATAGCAAAATAAATAACAATATAGGGATGAGGGTAGTTGGGTGGGCTAATTTCAGATGGGCTGTGTACAGGTGCAGTGATCGGTAAGTGCTCTGACAACTCGATCTCAAGGCAGCTGGGACCATAGTCACCAAGAAAACAATTGGTAACACAGTACGCCGTGAAGGACTGAAATCCTGCAGCGCCCGCAAGGTCCCCCTGCTCAAGAAAGCACATATACAGGCCCGTCTGAATTTTGCCAATGAACATCTGAATGATTCAGAGGAGAACTGGGTGAAAGTGTTGTGGTCAGATGAGACCAAAATGGAGCTCTTTGGCATCAACTCAACTCGCCGTGTTTGGAGGAGAAGGAATGCTGCCTATGACCCCAAGAACACCATCCCCACCGAAAAACATGGAGGTGGAAACATTATGCTTTGGGGGCCAAGGCAACAAAGGAGTGGCTCAAGAAGAAGCACATGAAGGTCCAGAAGTGGCCTAGCCAGTCTCAGACCTTAATCCCATAGAAAATCTGTGGAGGGAGCTGAAGGTTCGATTTGCCAAACGTCAGGCTCGAAACCTTAATGACTTGGAGAAGACCTGCAAAGAGGAGTAGGACAAAATCCCTCCAGAGATGTGCAAACCTGGTGGCCAACTACAAGAAACGTCTGACCTCTGTGATTGCCAACAAGGGTTTTGCCACCAAGTACTAAGTCATGTTTTGCAGAGGGGTCAAATACTTATTTCCCTAATTAAAATGCAAATCAATTTATAACATTTTTGACATACTTTTTTCTGGATTTTTCTTTTGTTATTCTGTCTCTCACTGTTCAAATAAACCTACCATTAAAATTATAGACTGATCATGTCTTTGTCAGTGGGCAAACGTACAAAATCAGCAGGGGATAAAATAATTTTTCCCTCACTGTATGTATATATATATATATATATATATATATATATATATATATGTAGGTTATATACAGTGGGGAGAACAAGTATTTGATACACTGCCGATTTTGTAGGTTTTCCTACTTACAAAGCATGTAGAGGTCTGTAATTTTTATCATAGGTAAAATCCAGAAAATCACATTGTATGATTTTTAAGTAAATAATTTGCATTTTATTGCATGACATAAGTATTTGATACATCAGAAAAGCAGAACATAATATTTGCTACAGAAACTTTTGTTTGCAATTACAGAGATCATACGTTTCCTGTAGGTCTTGACCAGGTTTGCACACACTGCAGCAGGGATTTTGGCCCACTCCTCCATACAGACCTTCTCCAGATCCTTCAGGTTTCAGGGCTGTCGCTGGGCAATACGGACTTTCAGCTCCCTCCAAATATTTTCTATTGGGTTCAGGTCTGGAGACTGGCTAGGCCACTCCAGGACCTTGAGATGCTTCTTACGGAGCCACTCCTTAGTTGCCCCTAGCTGTGTGTTTCGGGTCGTTGTTATGCTGGAAGACCCAGCCACGACCCATCTTCAATGCTTACTGAGGGAAGGGAGGTTGTTGGCCAAGATCTCGCGATACATGGCCCCATCCATCCTCCCCTCAATACGGAGCAGTCGTCTTGTCCCCTTTGCAGAAAAGCATCCCCAAAGACTGATGTTTCCACCTCCATGCTTCACGGTTGGGATGGTGTTCTTGGGGTTGTACTCATCCTTCTTCCAAACACGGCGAGTGGAGTTTAGACCAAAAAGCTCTATTTTTGTCTCAACAGACCACATTACCTTCTCCCATTCCTCCTCTGGATCATCCAGATGGTCATTGGCAAACTTCAGATGGGTCTGGACATGCGCTGGCTTGAGCAGGGGGACCTTGCGTGCGCTGCAGGATTTTAATCCATGACGGCGTAGTGTGTTACTAATGGTTTTCTTTGAGACTGTGGTCCCAGCTCTCTTCAGGTCATTGAACAGGTCCTGCCGTGTAGTTCTGGGCTGATCCCTCACCTTCCTCATGAACATTGATGCCCCACGAGGTGAGAACTTGCATGGAGCCCCAGACCGAGGATGATTGACCGTCATCTTGAACTTCTTCCATTTTCTAATAATTGCGCCAACAGTTGTTGCCTTCTCACCAGGCTGCTTGCCTATTGTCCTGTAGCCCATCCCAGCCTTGTGCAGGTCTACAATTTTTTTCCCTGATGTCCTTACACAGCTCTCTGGTCTTGGCCATTGTGGAGAGGTTGGAGTCTGTTTGATTGAGTGTGTGGACAGGCGTCTTTTATACAGGTAACGAGTTCAAACAGGTGCAGTTAATACAGGTAATGAGTGGAGAACAGGAGGGCTTCTTAAAGAAAAACTAACAGGTCTGTGAGAGCCGGAATTCTTACTGGTTGGTAGGTGATCAAATACTTATGTCATGCAATAAAATGCAAATTAATTACTTAAAAATCATACAATGTGATTTTCTGGATTTCTGTTTTAGATTCCGTCTCTCACAGTTGAAGTGTACCTATGATAAAAATTACAGACCTCTACATGCTTTGTAAGTAGGAAAACCTGCAAAATCGGCAGTGTATCAAATACTTGTTCTCCCCACTGTATATGTGTACAGTGGAAAAATACAGCCCGCCTAAAGCGGGGTGGGACTTTTACTCTGATGTGTGTGTATAAAAGATGGACTCTGAACTTGAGAGGGCAGAGCGCTCTCAATGAATAAAGGCTGATCATTGCAGAATTGGGTCATTGTTTAATTTATTTAAACTAGAGATTTACACCTCGGGAATTATTCAAAGATTTAAGAAGTGTTTGACTTCAACCATTGCGATAACAATTCTCGTGACAATAACCTACATACTTTTCAACTTAACTAGATCTTTCCTTATAGCACTCAACCACACGACTGGACAATAATCAAGATAAGACAAATCTAGAACCTGCAGAACTTGCTTTTTGGAGTGTGGTGTCAAAAAAGCAGAGCATCTATTATGGACAGACCTCTCCCCATCTTTACAACCATTGAATCTATACGTTTTGACCATGACCGTTTACAATCTAAGGTAATGCCAAGTAATTTAGTCTCCTCAACTTGTTCAACAGCCACACCATTCATTACCAGATTCAGCTGAGGTCTAGAATTTAGGAAATGATTTGTACCAAATACAGTGCTCTTAGTTTTAGATGTTCAGGGTCAGTTTATTACTGGCCACCCATTCCAAAACAGACTATACTGGTGTCATCCATGCAAGTCACAGTAGCATGAAATAACATCTACCTTCCCATTGAAACAGTTCATCATGAAACAGTTCTACTGCAACTTTTCATGCACAGTAGAAAGTTGGAATGAACCTACTCTTACCATGAGAAACAGATTTCCCAATCTTCTCCTCCTTTTCTTCATCTTTAATGTTGACATTCAGCTCCAGTGTTTGACTGCAGTCTTCCAGCTTCACTGATGCCATCTCTGGTACCTGCGGTGCAAACTGGACTCACAGACCCAGTGACTGTAGGTTTGGACTCAGTGTGGAAGGAGAGAGGCAGGCTGGGTTTGTCCTCACTGTTGATGTTACAGGCCTCAGACTTAATCCTAGTCGGCCTGTAGTGATAAAGAGAAACAGACAACAGTCTTGACAGTTCTGGAACTTTCTTCCTCAAAACATATATTATATTTATTCTTGTTCAATTACCTAATTTCAACAGATCAGGTAGCTAAACAATGACAAAACAACATTCATTCACAATAGACAAGTGCACAACAATTACACAAAGCAACTGCAGAAATGAATAAATGACTCAAAAACTATTTAGGACAAGGTTACAGTTTGTTTTAGGCAGCACTATGAGCTATTTTCCTTAATAACCTTATCCTCACTGTAATTTTTCACTCAAAAATAATATTATTCACGGACGGCCAGGGGCACACTCCAACACTCAAACGTCATTTACAAACGCAGTATTTGTGTTTAGTGAGTCCGCCAGATCAGGGGCAGTAGGGGTGACAATGCGTGATATCGATAGGTGAGTGAATTGGACCATATTGCTGTCCTGCCTCAGCATTATAAATGTAACGAGTACTTTTGGGTGTCAGGGAAAATGTATGGGAGTAAAAAGTACAACTTGTCTTTAGGAATGAAGTGGAGTAAAAGTTGCCAGAACATATAAATAGTAAAGTACAAATACCCCAAAACTACTTCAGTAGTACTTCAAAGCCTTTTTACTTTTACATTTCAGTCATTTAGCAGACGCTCTTATCCAGAGTGACTTACAGTAATGAGTGCATACATTTTTCATACTGGTCCCCAGGGGGAATCGAACCCACAACCCTGGCGTTGCAAGTGCCATGCTCTACTAACTGAGCCACACAGGACTACTTAGTTACTTTACACCACTGCCAATTGTATTTCCCGTTCACACCATAGTAACAACTATAGATAAAGGTAGAAACTACTGAATGTGTCTGAATATTAGTACACATGTAGAAAACTGATAAACATTGTTGTGGCAAATTCATCCTTATACTGATCAAAGAACCAAAGTATTTCAGAGTTTTTGTTGAATTATGATAGACTTTATTACATAAGCAATAGAGCCAAGGTCGTTTGCAAAGCATCTGATTTTCCATCTCCCAGCTCTCAGTATATATAGTCATTTTACATACATTTTAGCTCAACCCCTCCCTCCTGGGTTCCCCCACCACTGTCTCCAGTTTCCACCTCTTGACCGCTCCGCCCACTTCCTTAGTTTATGATAGAGGCGAAATCTGACTTCTCCTCTATGTATTCAGTTTGGAACCAATGGTGGTGTGACCAATCAAGCTTTGTCATTACATTTTACATTTACATACATTTTAGTCATTTAGCAGACGCTTTTATCCAGAACGACTTACAGTTAGTGAGTGCATACATTATTTTTATTTAATTTTTCATACTGGCCCCCGTGAGAATCGAACCCACAACCCTGGCGTTGCAAACGCCATGCTCTACCAACTGAGCTACATCCCTGCTGGCCATTCCCTCCCCTATCCTGGACGACGCTGGGCCTTGTGCCGCCATGTCTCCCGGTCGAGCCGGCTACGACAGTGCCTGGATTCGAACCAGGATCTCTATTGGCACAGCTAGCACTGCGATGCAGTGTCTTAGACCACTGCACAACTAACCGCCCTGTCATGAAAACATTTTCATTTTCAGGTTGAACTTTGTTCTTTGACCTGGAGATTGATTATGGACATGGCAGGCCCACAATCAATCTCTCAAACATACCCAAGCCTAACCCCTCTGTCCCACCCCGTCAGGCTGTAATTTAATCAGGAAGACACTCAAGGAGAAACAAAGGGTTCAGCCTGGTTTCAGTCACTGATAAGAGAAGACAACCGAAGACAGGTCAGATGACCAGAGAACAAACACATAAACCCAATGAGAAACGAATTACGTTCTTGCCTAGCAACAGGGATTTATCAATGTTTAACCCTGGCTCCATGTTTGTTGATTAACCATGTCCATCACATAGTCCACTGAAAAATCCTCATCATATGGTTAAAAACTAACAGTCATTTCCTTGCTCTGTTTCATAGTTCCCTGAGCTATTTCCTTGCTCTGTTTCAGGCCTCTTCTTCTCATGTTGTGATTAACTATTTAACCATACATTGTTAGCTTGTCATGATGTAATTAACTATGCTTAACTGGAAAATTGCTTGCGGTACGTTTTTGGAAACATAAGGAACGTATCTTTCATATCAGCTAAATATAATTTTTGAAAAACAAAAAGGTTAAATTACTACACACCTTTATAGGGTTAGTGTTCCCACATGGTCCTATCTCCATGTTACAGCACTTGTTTACGGAAGACAGACGTAAGCCATAGGCCCTGTGCTAATTAGCTATCTAGCGTGCTCCCAACACCTGTGTGTAAGGTAATGGGGAGGAAGTGTAGTTTGTCAACTGGAGGCACACAGTGTATGGATCTGTGTAAAACTGCTACAGTAAGCGCATCTTTATTTGAGAGATTAGTTCTGGCTGACATGAAAGATAAGGGGCATATTAGCATACGTTTGTGAAAGCAATGATTATTGACGTTTCTCAACGTTAAAACAGAGCATCGGAATTGTAGTTTACACAGAGCCAAATGTGGGACAAATGTAATGTCTGAAAAACTCTACATACGGAGAAGGGATTTAGAGAGCTACTGCACTGGAAGTCCGTTAAAGGGCATATAGCAGCTATTTCTCAATGCTTGAAACGCATATAATAGTAACTTAGAGCACCCCCAGAAAACATTCCCAAATTACAAACTCATAAATCCATTTTTATAATACTGTAATATTGTTCTAAAAGTTGGGTTTGAGGTTCTCCAAATCAAATACTAAAACGTATAGTACAACTCCTTTACTATTTTTTACTTCCTTTATACCCTTTGGTTCGACCAGTTTACCATGGACTGTAGGCTACAGTAGGCTAACTGTTTGAGTCATCAAAATTACGATCTTACTTTAGGGCCTTTCCGGCCGTCTTCGTGGTTATATGCGGGAAGCATAAATTGTACAATTGTAAGCTAATAAATACTTTTCCAAATTAGAACTCATGAATATTTATGCATTAAGGCCCGAGGAGGTGTGGTATATGGCCAATATACCACGGCTAAGGGCTGTTAGGCACGATGCAATGCCTGAGTCGCCTAATTGCTATTATAAAACTGGTTACCAACATATGTGTAGGTCTGATATACCACGGCTTTCGGCCAATCAGCATTCAGGGCTCGAACAACCCCGACCACACAATGTATATTTACTACAGCAAAATAATATACTGCACCAACTACATAAATATCTGATAGGGGCCATTATCTTCTACGTGGACTTTAAACGAACATCAGAACGGACGACGCCATTTTAACAGCTCGTAAGACTATACATTTTTACACAAAACCAATAACATGAAAAACGAACACAGAAATATCAAACTGATCCTTTATTAAATTACATTGACGAAATTATGTAGATTCACTCAGACAAATCCCAAATCTCTAGCTATGTGACTTGTAAAATAGTTTTTATCACGTTCTTTCACTCACTCGGTTTGACACAAAAATAACACATAACTCTACCAAATGGGAGAATACCTTGACGTATTTGTTAACTAGCATGTTATGACATGTTCTTTCAATATTAGAAAGTTTAAACGTGCTATTACATACCTGTAGTAATACATTTGAAACGAACACAAAGTTGTCGTCTTGACAACACAAGTCTGGCGCATTCTTTATTCTGAACAATGGGGCGCGCCAACCCGGAAGTTCCTGTTCCCCCACTACTACAGTGCAACATCGACATCTATTGGACTAACTACCTCTTCTCTTCTGTATAATGACGTTCACGTAATGGTATCCTCCACCTACTGTTCGGTTAGTAAACCGAGAAAAAAATAATGTCCATTGCGGAAAAGGGGGACAAACTACGTCACACAAAATAAAAATACATAAAAAGTCACAGTCCAATCCAGATCACATCCCTACACAGGCTCAGGGGCCTTGGAGGGCGGAACATCTCCAGTCAGTATTCCCTGCAATCAGTGGAAACTCCTTAGAGGAGGAAGGGGAGGACCATCCCCCTCAGTGAATTTCATAAAAAAAAAAAAAATAGTGAAACATTTAAAAAGTATTATTTTTAGTTAAAACTATAAATATATTTATATGAATATGTCACAGATTAATTTACTAAAACACACTGTTTTACATTAAAGGCCATACCCACGTTCAAAGGCACTTAAATATTTTCTTGCCCGGTTCACCCTCTGAATGGCACACATACACAATCCCATGTCTCAATTGTCTCAAGGCTTAAACATCCTTATTTAACCTGTCTCTTCCCCCTTCATCTACACTGATTTAAAGTGGATTTCAACAGGTGACATCAATAAGGCATCATAGCATTCACCTGGTCAGTCTGTCATGAAAAGAGCAGGTGTTCCTAATGTTTTGTACATTCAGTGTATATTTTTAGTTGACGCATGTCATGTCTGATATACATGAATAAAAGTGTTATTCACCCTGGACATGAGACTTGATTTCTGAACTTTTGAATTATAAGCTCTAAGTGTTGTCTTGGTTGATAAAGTCTGCATGTTGTTTAAGTTACCATAGTAAAAATGTGAAGACCAATATGCTATGAAAAAGTTATTTTGCATTTAGTCATCCCCCAAATTTGACCATTGAAAGCCTTGACCGTTGCATCCTTCCTCAGGGAACGGCCTGCTGACAGCTGGCATCAGGGTGGCATGTTTTTTGATGTGCTGCTCTGGAGTTTCATGTCTCAGCAGACACCTGGGGACAGGTGGAAGAACAGTCTGGGAGACTTTTAGAGGGAGAGAACATGAGTTCTGAAGTACAGTAAACCCAACCAGGGACCCTGGATTATCTGCTATATCACACAGACAGCACTAGTGAAGGCCTTGATTATCTGCTATATCACACAGACAGCAGTAGTGAAGACCTTGATTATCTGCTATATCACACAGACAGCACTAGTGAAGGCCTTGATTATCTGCTATATCACACAGACAGCACTAGTGAAGGCCTTGATTATCTGCTATATCACACAGACAGCACTAGTGAAGACCTTGATTATCTGCTATATCACACAGACAGCACTAGTGAAGACCTTGATTATCTGCTATATCACACAGACAGCACTAGTGAAGACCTTGATTATCTGCTATATTACACAGACAGCACTAGTGACGTTGCATCAGTATACTATTACAAATGGAGCCTACTTCTCTGTGCTCTGGAGAGATGGCAGGTAATTGGTCAGAAGGCTCTGGAGGTCCTTGGAATGTTCTGTCTCTGGCACCTGGAGAGGGATGGATAGAAGTACTGAGTGTGAATGAAAGAAAGCAAGAGAGTTAACCTGTAATAAGTATTACATTGTTGATTATTGAGGACTATAAGGGGGCCTTTAAATCAGATGCAGCAACTCAATGTGAGGAGTGTTGGGGGAGTTCTATCTTCATGTCTGTAATGTCCCCTCTTACTGGGTCAGTTCATTTTGCATGGCTCGGTGCCCCAGATTGGTGGAGATTTCACATAAGGACCAATGGAATGGTCGAAAATGTGCAAACTCCACCCACCCGGGGCAGGGGGCCATGTTAAACATACTAGCCCACTCTCTCTGACCCCCAAGCCCTCACCCGTGACCTCCCATTGGCCCAGGGCCTCCTGTCTAACCCTCTAATCACAGTTTCTCTGACAGGAAGTTACTCCAGTATTAAGGTTTATGGTGCATAGGGCTTCTCCACTCCTTATGAGATGACAAACCTGCATGGATTAGCAAAAGAAAACATGGCACCTGTATTTAGACAATTGTAGTCAAGACAGCCACAGTTTACACAGGAGTGTCCAGGTTCCAGCACTCTACTAACACTTCACTCAACTAATTGTGGTCTAAATGGAAGACCATGATTAGTTGAATGAGATGTTTGTGCTAGGCAGGAATAAAAACGTGCTCACAGTTCAGTCTCCTGGGACTAGAGTTGCAAAAATCCACCAACTTTTCCATAATCTCCAGGTTTTCCAGAAATCCTGGTTGATGATTCCAGATTTCCTGTTTATTCCCTCCTGATTCAAGAAACCTTCCAACTGGGTTTTCTGGAAAACAAGGGAATTTGGGGAAAGTTACCAGATTTTTTCAACTACCTGGGACAGAAATCACCCACGTCTGTATTATAGAACGAGCTCCCTAAGGAACAATGCGATGACAATTCTGCATGATATAGACAATAACATGTGTGGATCTACATGTAATTGCCAAAATAAAGGAAACACCAACATAGTGTCTTAATAGGGCGTTGAGCCACCATGAGGCAGAATAGTTTCAATGCACCTTGGCATAGATTCTACAAGTGTCTGAACTCTATTGGAGGGAAGTGACACCAGTCTTCCTCAAGAAATTCCATCCTTTGGTGTTTTGTTGATGGTGGTGGAAAATGCTGTGTCAGGAGCCGCTCCAGAATCTCCCATAAGTGTTCAATTTGGTTGAGATCTGGTGACTGTGACGGCCATGGCATATGGTTTGTATAGTTTTCATCAAACGATTCAGGCACTCATGCCCTGTGGATGGAGGCATAGCCATGGTAGCCAAAAAAATGGCCTGCCCAGCATTTTGTATGCATGACCCTAAGCATGATGCAATGTTAATTGCTTAATTAACTCAGGATCCACACCTGTGTAGAAGCACCTGCTTTCAATATACTTTGTATCCCTCATTTACTCAAGTGTTTAAATAGTTTTGCCCCTTTTTCTCCCCAATTTCGTGATATCCAATTGGGATCCAATTACGATCTTGTCTCATCGCTGCAACTCCCCAACGGGCTCGGGAGAGGTGAAGGTCGAGTCATTCGCCCGCATCCCTCAACAGCGCCCAACGCCCATAACCCAGAAGCCAGCCATACCAACGTGTCGGAGGAAACACTGTTCAACTGACGACCGAAGTCAGCCTGCAGGCGCCCGGCCCGCCACAAGGAGTCGCAAGAGCGCGATGACACAGCCTGGGATCGAACCCACGCCTGATAGTTATTTTTTTCTAACATGTGTGCCTTCCTGAATAAACTCCAGAATAAACCTGAAGAACAGGGAGATTTTCCTGATGCTCTGGTCACTGAAGTTCTACATCTGTCTGGGTGTTATGTGCTTACGTCTTTAAAATATGACTAGAACATATATTGTTTATTTCTAGAAATATATCCTTAGATACATTGATACTCAGTTGATAGTGGGAGTTAGCTATCTAGATAGCTATTCCCCAGCAGTTTCAACCTAGCTAGCTACCTAATGGCCTTTTTTATAATCTTTATAGATAATACAAATATATGAAGTTTCCCCTCGCATCTAGAGCTACCTAATATAGCAAGCCAGTTGATAGTACAGTAGCTAGGATGAATGCAATGTGTGACATTAGTAGCTATATGGGTGACATTAGCTAACCTTAGATCATTGAGTGATGAAATCCAAAGAATGACATCACATCGGAAAAAGGTTTATAGCTAAACAGGAATTAATGAGTCTACCAATACAGATATCCACTGGCAAATCTTTACATAAATGATATCATCAAAAACATGTTGAAATAGCATTAGGCTGAATTAGCTAGCTAGATAGCTAGTCCCTTGCTGGGAGTCCACCATGTTGCAATGTGGCTACTGGCTAGGTAATCATGTAATCATGTAATCATGTAATCATCATGTTGTATGGGTACTGTCTTCCATTTAGCCAATCAATGACATTATAAGAAAAAATACAGTAGTTGCATGGTAAGAAATGGACGAGAAAAAACACAGCTCAATCAAAACCATCCAACCTATAGCGCTTTAGACACACCCACTCCTTTCCAGACACCTACTACTTTCCTTTAGACACACCCACTCATTTCCACACGCCCACTACTTTCCTTTAGATACACCCACTCCTTTCCAGACGCCCACTACTTTCCTTTAGACACACCCACTCCTTTCCAGACGCCCACCACTTTCCTTTAGACACACCCACTCCTTTCCACATGCCCACTACTTTCCTTTAGACACACCCACTCCTTTCCACACGCCCACTACTTTCCTTTAGACACACCCACTCCTTTCCACACGCCCACTACTTTCCTTTAGACACACCCACTCCTTTCCACACGCCCACTACTTTCCTTTAGACACACCCACTCCTTTCCACACGCCCACTACTTTCCTTTAGACACACACATTTAGTTTGTAAATGATGTCTGAGTGTTGGAGTGTGCCCCTGGCTATCCATAAATACAATTTAAAAGATAAAATGGTGTCGTCTGGTTTACATAATATAAGGAATTTGAAACGATTTCTGCATTTACTTTTACTTTTGATAGTGAAGTATATTTTAGCAATTACATTTACTTTTGATACTTAAGTATATTTAAAACCAAATACTTTTAGACTTTTACTCAAGTAGTATTTTACTGGGTGACTTTCACTTTTACTTGAGTCATTTTCTATTAAGGTATCTTTACTTTTACTCAAGTATGACAATTGGGTGCTTTTAAAATTTGATTTGATTTGATTTGATTTTTCTACCACTGACAATGGCACAGATGTCTCAAGTTTTGAGGGAGCATGCAACTGGCATGATGACTGCAGGAATGTCCACCAGAGCTGTTGCCAGATAATTTAATGGTAATTTCTCTACCATAAGCCGCCTCCAACTTTGTTTTAGAGAATTTGGCAGTATGCCCAACCACCCTCACAACTGCAGACCAAGTGTATGGTGGTGTGTGGGCGAGCTGTTTGCTGATGTCAATGTCATGAACAGAGTACCCCGTGTTCATGTCAGGGTTATGGTATGGGCAGGCATAAGCTACAGAGAAGGAACAAAATTGCATTTTCTTAATGGCAAATTTAATGCACAGAGATACCATGACAAGATCCTGAGGCCCATTGTCCTGCCGACATCACGTCATGTTTCAGCATGATAATGCATGGCCCAATGTCGCAAGGATCTGTACACAATTCCAGGAAGCTGAAAATGTCCCAGATCATCCATGTCCTGCATACTCACAAGACATGTCAACCATTGAGCATGTTTGGGAGGGCTGGATCTACGTGTACCACAGCTTGTTCCAGTTCCCACCAATATACAGCAACTTCACACAGCCACTGAAGAGGAATGGGACAACATTCCACAGGCCACAATCAACAGATTGATCAAATCTATGCAAAGTAGAAGTGTCCCGGAGGAGGAGGAGGCAGCGGCAGATACCCCTGTTCTCATGTAATGGGGTAGGGCCCAGTGATGCCAACTTAGCAATTTTGTTGCTAGATTGAGCAACTTTTCAGACTACCCTGGCAACTTTTTTTTCAAACAGCACCTAGCAACAAATGTAGCTACTTTAAAAAACTTATTTGGAACTTTTAGCAACTTTTGAAAAGTGACTCAAACACTAAAATGCACACATTTTACCTCTAAATGACACTAAAACGATTTTATCTGTCACACACTCAGTCACAACACACATGGCTGGCTGCAAAAGTGCATTGTGAGTGACGTCAGCAGCAGGCGCTCAGCTCGTGCACAGGCAGCAGCAGGCCAGCCAAGCAGCACAACAACCTGGAGAGAGCTGGAGAGAGATGCCTAGCGCACACATCATTATTTGAGTTAAGTTGCTTGTTCAATAAGATAGCATATATACCTTGTTATTAGCTTGTACCTATAATTGTTGATCAGTTAGGTAGCATGTTTACTAACTACCAATACACTACCAGTTAATAAGAATATAAATCAAATGTAATTGTTCCATAATGTGTAATGTGTAATTGTTTAATAATTCAATGTGTTGTGTTTATAAATAAAAATATCTGATCATATAAATGTTATGTGTTTATATTACTTTTACAAATACAAATATGTGATAATAAACAAACAAATCTAAACTAACAAATGTCAAATCATATTTGTCGCCGAGATGGCCAGTCAATTTGATTAACGTTATTGTGCATTCTATGTAATGATGCAGTTTTACGTTATTACGTAATGACTTCATCACGCAAAGACATCACAACGTTATTGAGCAACTTTTAGCAACAAATCGACCTGCCTCTAGCAACTTCTCCTGAAAATGAGTTGGCAACACTGGTAGGGCCGTCCCAAGGATCCCGAAATGCAGGGTCCGTTGCACCGTTGTAGTGGGGGAACAGGAAGTTCCGGCAGGCGCGCCCATCCCACGTTCTTCACAATAAAGAAAGCGCCAGAACTGTGCAGTCAAGAAGATAACCTTTGTGTCCGTTTCTATTTATTACTACAGGTATGTAATAGCACGTTTAAACTTTCTAATGTCGAAAGAACATGTCATACCATGCTAGGTAACACATCCGTTAATGTATTATCACGTTTGGTAAAGGTTTGGTGTGTTATTTTTTTGTCAAACCGAGTAAGTGAAAGAACGTGATAAAAACTATTTTACAAGTCACATAGCTAGAGATTTTGGGTTTGTCTGAGTGAATGTACATAATTTTCTCATTTTAGTTTAATAAATAATCAATTTATTTGATTTTTCTGAGTTCGTTTAGCATATTATTGGTTTTGTGTAAAATTCCCAAGCTGGTAAAATGGCGGCTACTCTCGGTCAGCGTCAACAGACTTCAGTGAGGACAGTGCGGGTGCATCAGATAGAGACAATTTCACGGTCGCACTACTGTTTTGAAGCTGAATGTAATGATTATCAGTTTTCTACATGTGTACTAATATTCAGACACATTCACTAGTTTCAGTCTTTATCAATAAATGTTGCTATGGTGTGAACAGGAAATACAATTGTTTTACAGTGAAGACAAGGTTATTCAGGAAATTAGCACACAGTGCTGTCTAAAACAAACTGTAACCTTGTACTAAATGGATTTTGAGTCATGTATGCATTTATCTGCTATAGGTTAGGTATTAGCTCAAAAGTATTGTGGAGCTCCTGCTCCTTAATATAAACAGTACCGGCACCCAAAATGAGTATTGGCACCTATTTCAGTCCAAGTAAAGCACTGAATTAGATAATTGAACAAGAAAAAATTATATTTTTAGAGAATAAAGATATTGCCAGAACTGTCAACACTAACTTTTGTGTCTGTGCTCTCTATATTACTACTAGCAGATTCAGATAAGTCCAAACATACAGTCACTGGGTCCTGATTGTGACAGTGGAGCCCAGTTTGCATCGCAATATCCAGAGATGGCATCAGTGAAGCTGGAAGATTGCAGTCAAACACTGGAGCTTAATGTCAACATTAAAGATGAAGAAGAGGAGGAGAAGATTGGGAAATCTGTTTCTCAGGGTAAGAGCAGATTCTATCCAATTAAGTTTGTTGGACATGATTTGGAAAGGCACACGCCTGTCTATATACAGTGCATTCGGAAAGTATTCAGACCCCTTGACTTTTTTGAAATGTTCTTACGTTACAGCCTTATTGTAAAATTGATGAAATTGTTTTTTCCCTCATCAATCTACTCACAATACCCCATAATGATAAAGCCAAAACTGGTTTTTGTTCAATTGTTGCAAAAACAACATCTGAACGATCACATTTACAAAATGTCTTTCTACTCTGCGAGTGTCTAAACCAGGGCTCTTCAATTCCGGTCCCGGAGGGCCGAAACACCTCTGTTTTTCATCCTCTCCTTCTAATCAGGGGCTAATTCAGACCTTGGACACCAGGTGAGTGCAATTAACTACCAAGTATAAATAAAAAACAGAAGTGTTTCGACCCTCCAGGACCGGAATTGAAGAACCCTGGTCTAAACCTTGATCTCATCCATCTCAGTCTCATTGCAAAGGGTGTTTATTATAATACTTATTATGTAAACAATATATTTTTGTAGTTTTTAATACATTTGCAAAAATGTCTAAGAACTTTTCACTTTTTCATTATGGGGTATTGTGTGTAGATTGATGAGGAATTGTTTTATTTAATTCATTTCAGAAGAAGGCTGTAACGTAACAAAATGTGGAAAAAATCAAGGGGTCTGAGTACTTTCCTAATGCACTGTACATATCCAAAAGTGGACCTAGAAGTTTGTCCTTAAATATCTATTGGGAGCCCATCTGGACCTTCCGCTTAACCTCCCTTCATATCGAAAATAGCATCAGATATTTCAACACCATCCAATTCCTTTTCCAGATCCAATTTAGTGTCTTCTGAAGTAGAGGGAAAATCAAGACCTGACTAATTCAGTTCTCAGGAGATTCAGAGTTGTAAAGTGTGTTGTAGTAGGAAGCAAATGTTTGGTTTATTTCTACAGGATCCATTGATAATTGTCCTTGTAAATTATGAATTGCATTAAAGGCTGAATTTTACTTCTTACTGTGCCAGGCCAGCAATTTACCAGGTTTTTCACCTTGATCATAGGACTGTTTCAGCCTAGTTAAGCTGTTTGCAGCCTTTGAGGTGGGACGTTTTTCATACTGAGCTTTAAGACCAAATCATTCCTTGTTTACTTCTACTGAGTTATCCAAAAAAGCTTCCCTCCAATTCTCTGATTTTGCTGTCCATCTCTCATTTTCTGATTTTTATTTGATTTTAAACTGGTAAAACGTATACTTTGCCCCCAAATATGTGCTTTGAAAGCCTCCCATCTGGTACTCGCTGATGTTTGGTCAGTGTTTAATGTCAAATAAACATCTATATGCACTCCAACGTAATGTAAGAAGTCTGGGTAGTGTAACCATCTGGGATGCAAACGCCATCTAGAGGATCCTTTTACTAGTTTTGTATCCCTATAGAATAATGACACAGGGGAATGGTCACTCAGAACAAAACAATCATATCCACTTCCTGCTACATTGGGAAGCAATACGCAGGAAACTAAAAAGTAGTCTACATGAGAATATGATTTAAATGTTGACGAGTAACGTGAATACTCCCTTTTACTCGGGTTCTGAGTCCTCCAAGGTTCACATAGATTTAAATCCTTAATGAAATGCTGTAATTTCTTTCTACTCTGCGAGTGGGAAGTGTCCAAACCAGAGGAGCAATCTAGATGAGGATCAAGAGTGCAATTAAAGTCCCTTGCCATTAGGACCTTACCAGGAATGGAGGCTATCAATAGAAATACCTTGTACTAAATGGCTTTTGTCATGTATGCATTTACAGTACCAGTCAAAAGTTTGGACACACCTACTCATTCAATGGTTTTTCTTAATTTGTACTATTTTCTACATTGTAGAATAAAACTTTAGAAGTAGACAAACTGCCAATGTGTTAAAGTTCTATGAAATTAGTCTGTGTAGTTACTTACCCTTGTGATAGTGAGTGGAGGATGCTATGGCTTCTACATCTGCATTGCTTGCTCTTTGGGGTTTTAGGCTGGGTTTCTATAAAGCACTTTGTGACATCTGATGTAAAAAGAATACAGTGGGGGGAAAAGTATTTAGTCAGCCACCAATTGTGCAAGTTCTCCCACTTAAAAAGATGAGAGGCCTGTAATTTTCATCATAGGTACACAACAACTCTGACAGACAAATGGAGAATTTTTCCCCTAGAAAATCACATTGTAGGATTTTTAATGAATTTATTAGCAAATTATGGTGGAAAATAAGTATTTGGTCACCTACAAACAAGCAAGATTTCTGGCTCTCACAGACCTGTAACTTCTTCTTTAAGAGGCTCCACAACCTCAAACAGTCACACTCCAAACTCCACTATGGCCAAGACCAAAGAGCTGTCAAAGGACACCAGAAACAAAATTGTAGACCTGTACCAGGCTGGGAAGACTGAATCTGCAATAGGTAAGCAGCTTGGTTTGAAGAAATCAACTGTGGGAGCAATTATTAGGAAATGGAAGACATACAAGACCACTGATAATCTCCCTCGATCTGGGGCTCCATGCAAGATCTCACCCCGTGGGGTCAAAATGATCACAAGAATGGTGAGCAAAAATCCCAGAACCACACGGGGGGACCTAGTGAATGACCTGCAGAGAGCTGGGACCAAAGTAACAAAGCCTACCATCAGTAACACACTACACCGCCAGGGACTCAAATCCTGCAGTGCCAGACGTGTCCCTCTGCTTAAGCCAGTACATGTCCAGGCCCGTCTGACGTTTGCTAGAGTGCATTTGGATGATCCAGAAGTGGATTGGGAGAATGTCATATGGTCAGATGAAACCAAAATAGAACTTTTTGGTAAAAACTCAACTCGTCGTGTTTGGAGGACAAAGAATGCTGAGTTGCATCCAAAGAACACCATACCTACTGTGAAGCATGGGGGTGGAAACATCATGCTTTGGGGCTGTTTTTCTGCAAAGGGACCAGGACGACTGATCCGTGTAAAGGAAAGAATGAATGGGGCCATGTATCGTGAGATTTTGAATGAAAACCTCCTTCCATCAGCAAGGGCATTGAAGATGAAACGTGGCTGGGTCTTTCAGCATGACAATGATCTCAAACACACCGCCCGGGCAACGAAGGAGTGGCTTCGTAAGAAGCATTTCAAGGTCCTGGAGTGGCCTAGCCAGTCTCCAGATCTCAACCCCATAGAAAATCTTTGGAGGGAGTTGAAAGTCCGTGTTGCCCAGCGACAGCCCCAAAACATCACTGCTCTAGAGGAGATCTGCATGGAGGAATGGGCCAAAATACCAGCAACAGTGTGTGAAAACCTTGTGAAGACTTACAGAAAACGTTTTACCTGTGTCATTGCCAACAAAGGGTATATAACAAAGTATTGAGAAACTTTTGTTATTGACTAAATACTTATTTTCTACCATAATTTGCTAATAAATTAATTACAAATCCTACAATGTGATTGTCTGGAAAAAAAAATCTCATTTTGTCTGTCATAGTTGACGTGTACCTATGATGAAAATTATAGGCCTCTCTCATCTTTTTAAGTGGGAGAACTTGCACAATTGGTGGCTGACTAAATACTTTTTTCCCCCACTGTATATAGCCAAGCTACCATTGACTAGGTATTGGCACCCCATGTATATATCCAAGCTACCATTGTCTAGGTATTGGCACCCCATGTATATAGCCAAGCTACCATTGACTAGTATTGGCACCCCATGAATATATCCAAGCTACCATTGACTAGGTATTGGCACCCCATGTATATATCCAAGCTACCATTGTCTAGGTATTGGCACCCCATGTATATAGCCAAGCTACCATTGACT
Organism: Coregonus clupeaformis; assembly: GCF_020615455.1. Taxonomy (NCBI): domain Eukaryota; kingdom Metazoa; phylum Chordata; class Actinopteri; order Salmoniformes; family Salmonidae; genus Coregonus; species Coregonus clupeaformis. The sequence continues at coordinate 36,676 of NW_025535816.1, read as the reverse complement.
AGTATTGGCACCCCATGAATATATCCAAGCTACCATTGACTAGGTATTGGCACCCCATGTATATAGCCAAGCTATCATTGCTCATCGTGTATTAATTCCTTGTGCTACAATCTTTTTTCCTATTATTATAATTGTTGTATTATGTTCTCTATTGTTGGTCAACATTTCACTGTTAGTCTACACCTGTTGTTTACCAAACATGTGACAAAATGAAATGACTACGTGTTTAGTTAATTGTCTTCTAAAACTATACTGAAAAAATATATAAACTTGACATGTAAAGTGTTGGTCCCATGTTTCATGAGCTGAAATAAAAGATCCTGGATATTTTCCATACGAACAAAAAGCTTATTTCTCTCAAATTTGGTGCACAAATTTGTTTCCATTTCTGTTAGTGAGCATTTCTCCTTTGCCAAGATAATCAATCCACCTGCGAGTTGTGGCATATCAAGGAGCTGATTAAACTGCATGATCATTACACAGGTGCACCTTGTGCTGGGTACAATAGAAGGCCACTCTGAAATGTGCAGTTTTGTCACACAACACAATGCCACAGATGTCTACATTTTGAGGGAGTGCACAATTGGCATGCTGACTGCAGGAATGTTCACAAGAGCTGTTGCCAGAGAATTGAATGTACATTTCTCTACCGAGAATTTGGCAGAACGTCCAACTGGCTTCACAGCCGCAGACCACGTGTCACCGTGCAAGCCCAGGACCTCCACATCTGGCTTCTTCACCTGCAGGATCATCTGAGATCAGCCACCCGGACAGCTGATGAAACTTAGGAGTATTTCTATCTGTAATAAAGCCCTTTTAGTGGGGAAAAATCATTCTTATTGGCTGATGGGTGGGCCCCTGTCATGTGAAATCCATAGATTAGGGCCTAATGAATGTATTTCAATTGTCTGATTTCCTTAATGAACTGTACCCCAGTAAAATTGTTGAATGTTGTGTTTATATTTTTGTTCAGTTAGTTAAAATCTTACAAAACAACTGATGATGATTATGTTTGGAAAACTGCATTGATGGGCAATGAAAAATAACATTAGTACATGAATTTGTACTGGTCAACCTCTCCTTCTCTTTTGTATTCAGTTCTTCCATATTAGATCTGACAGTATGAATGGTTCTTATGGTTGTATTCAGTCCTTCCATATTAGATCTGACAGTATGAATGGTTCTTATGGTTGTATTCAGTTCTTCTATATTAGATCTGACTGTATGAATGGTTCTTATGGTTGTATTCAGTTATTCCATATTAGATCTGACAGTATGAATGGTTCTTATGGTTGTATTCAGTTCTTCCATATTAGATCTGACAGTATGAATGGTTATTATGGTTGTATTCAGTTCTTCCATATTAGATCTGACAGTATGAATGGTTCTTATGGTTGTATTCAGTTCTTCCATATTAGATCTGACAGTATGAATGGTTCTCATGGGCTGAGTGCCTGGAGTGACTACAGTCATACCAAGTTTTCTTTGACCCTGTGATCTCACCAGGACAGAACCACATGTGTCTATCTCACTCCAGCCCAGAAGGTGGCAGTGATGTACCTTTAAAATTGGTCTGAACACCACCAATAAACACCATAGAAGAAGAATGCCTGCTTAGCAACAACCAAGGGGACATGCAGCTTTCCACTGTTCCAAATATTGTCTATTATATGGAACAGATTGGCATGTGACCACTCTAACAATGTAGATACATCCTCAAAGATTGGACATGAATCTGTGTTGGTCAAACTCTTCTCTTCTCTATCATTAAATACAACAAAACTATGTTTTAAGTGAAATATTTAGTGTTTGTCTGAAGCTGGAAAAAAGACCTGAAATGAGCATCACAAAGATACATTTGACCTATGCACTAACAAGCTTTTTCAATATACGCAGCTTTGTCACCAGCTGCAGTACTGTAGCTTTATTAATCTACTGTACTTCAACATGTACTCACATTGGATGGATTGATTAGGATTCAAACCATGTCTTAAACTGCTACCTAGCAAGTTACAAGCCACAACACAGATGTAAAGTTGCTGTAGAACTGTTTAATGGGGTGTGAAAATATATGTAATCAAAACTACTGGATATCTTTAGAAGGAAAATTGTTCTACAATTTTCTTAAACTTTGAAAATGTGGAATAGTTTTTGTAGGTCGGCAGGATAAAAACAATATTTTATCCCTATTAAGATTTAAGTTTGCAAAATGTAAAGGGGTGTGTAGACTTTCACTGTGACTGTATACGTACCATTGACTTGCAATGGATTTGTGCCACAAATGCTAAAAAGTTAGCATTTTAAACAATAGTAAGATAAACAATATATGCCCAGGACTATATTGAGGGACAGACTGTTGAAATGCCCAGTTGATTATGTAAACAGTCTTGTAGAACTCTGGCATTGATGGTCCATCTGAGGGTGAGTCATTGATATGAATGCTCAGAGTAAAAGAGCTGTGAACTCACCTGTGATGGCCCACGTCTACCACAACCTTTCCTATTGTGTTTGTAAGCACCACAGCATTTTAGGCAGCCATTGTTTAAAATGTGTTCATACATACTAAACTAATGGGAGGCCGTGTGGAAGGAACAGGGGAGAACCAGGAGTTTGATCTCTGACTTCTATTTAGGACTGGGATCCCTCTGTGGGCCGGGCTTTTCAGAATATCTCTTGATTCTCTTTTAAACATGCTAGAAACCTAAAGGACAGCCTAGTAAGAGCAGATGAATATGTTCCCCCTCAGCATTTCCTATCCACCCTCCCCTCAAATCATTGTGAGATCTGTAATGCGATGACCAAGGGGGATTTCTTTCTTCACCCTCATACTGGAAATAAAATTTATGTCATGGGTAGAATTTCCTGTAAAACAAAATGTGTGGTATATTTCCTGATGTGCCCATGTGGCTATTATTATGTTGGAAAGTCTAAGAGAAAAAAAGAAGAACAAAAATACTTATTTTAAAAACAAATACTTATTTTCCACCATAATTAGCAAATAAATTCATTAAAAATCCTACAATGTGATTTTCTGATAATTTTTTTCTCATTTTGTCTGTCATAGTTGACGTGTACCTATGATGAAAATTACAGGCCTCTCTCATCTTTTTTGGTGGCTGACTAAATACTTTTTTCCCCCACTGTATGTTGGAAAGAGAAATTTGAAAGTTGAAAGAGCAACTCCCCTGCAGTGTTGGCAACTAATTTTCAGGGGAAGTTGTTAGAGGCAGGTCAATTTGTTGCTAAAAGTTGCTAAATGACGTTGTGATGTCATTGCGTGATGACATCATTACATTTACATTTAACATTTTAGTCATTTAGCAGACGCTCTTATCCAGAGCGACTTACAGTTAGTGAGTGCATACATTTTTCGTTATAACATAAAACTGCGTCATTACGTAGAATACACAATAACGTTATTGAAATTGACTGGTGTCTCGGCGACAAATATGATTTGACATTTGTTAGTTTAGATTTGTTTGTTTATTATCACATATTTTTATTTGTAATGTAATTTAAAAACACATTTATATGATCAGATAAATTTTTTTTAAACACAACACATTTAATTATTTAACAATTACACTACACATTATTGAACAATTAAATTTTATTATGTGAGCAAGACAAATGAGATGATTGTGGACTACAGGAAAAGGAGGGCCAAACACAAGAGTTTGAAGTTCCTTGGTGTCCACATCAACAAACTATCATGGTCCAAACACACCAAGACAGTCGTGGAGAGGGCCCGACAATGCCTTTTCCCCCTCAGGAGATTGAAAAGATTTGGCATGGGTCCCAGATCATCAAAATGTTAAACAGCTGCACCATCGAGAGCATCCTGACCGGTTGCATCACCGCCTGGTATTTCAACTGCTCGGCATCCAACCATAAGGTGCTACAGAGGGTAGTGCATACAGCCCAGTACATCACTGGGGCCAAGCTTCCTGCCATCCAGGACCTATCTACTAGGCAGTGTCAGAGGAAGGCCCAAAAAATTGTCAAAGACTCCAGTCACCCAAGTCTGATAGAAGCATTTGTATGTTTAAGGTAATGACTAAAGTATTCCACCCCGAAACTGTGTGAAATGTGTTAGAATCATAAGACAATAATCTGATAGTGTTTAGCTTAGTTAGAAGTACAACTAGGGCATTGACTCATGTTTATATCTATGCAAGCAGAGTGCCACTGTGAAACCAATAACAGAAAACAGGATGTGAAACTAGACACTGAAAAACATGTCCCCACCTAGGGTGAGGACAGTGAGAGAGCTTAGAGAGTTAATCATATGTGCTTGTATAAGATGCATATTTGCCCAGCAACAGAGTATTTGTGTCTTGTGAAACCAGTAAAGGAAGTCTGTGTATGTGTGACCTGATACTGGAGGAACCAGAAAAGCAACCACACGAACACAGCTGGAGTGTGAAATAGATCCAGGAAGAAACAACTAGGTTGCTGTGCAAGCTAACAGAGAAATGTAACAGTTGCCTAAATATGGACTAGGAGCTTTCTCATTGGCCCACTTAGGGGCGTAGTAAAGGTATACAAAACGTTGTTCATTGTATGATTTTCAGAGCGCTCTCAATGAATAAATAATGACCATTGCAGTAAGGGGTCTGTTTAATTTATTTAAACTAGAGATTTATACCTCTGGGAATTAATCAAAGATTTAAGAAGTGTTTGACTTCAACCGTTGAGATAACAAAATTGTCGTGACAAACACAGCGTATCTGTATAGGAAAATCATTCAGAGCAAACTGCTGCCAATCACAATGTAAGGTGCGACATTTTGCGGGTGTGGAGAGCTCGTTAGAGGATAGAGGAAGCTTGCATTGAAGAGCTGGGCATCGTGTTATGACCTGCATTATCTGAATTAGGCCCACAGAATTATACATACGGAGGAGCGGCTTCTATGGAGGAACTTTGAATGTCTTTGAACTACAGAGTTGGTTTAACGTTGGACCAGAGCAGATGTTAGCTAGCTAACAACCTTGTTTGTGCAGTGCAGCACTAGAATTAAAAAACAGGTCCTACCTTTATGTCGTTAATAAATCCAATGTGAAACGTGGTGACTATAGTATCCTTAACAAGCATTGAAAAAGTTCATCCATTCTTCTCAAATTAAACATATCTCCCTAATTTCTGAATCATGCTTGTAACGTTGTCAGTAGGATACAGTAACCTATGCTTCAGAGGGGAGGAGCAGGTAGTTTCCACACGCACACCCACTGGCAAAGATTTCCATTCCAGCTGGCAGGCAGAAACTGGAATACGTTTCTAGAGTGAGCTTTGTTGCGATTTTTGTGGGACTGGAGAAAAATGCCCGGAAAGTAAAATAAGGTTATTACCTGGATTACATGCTTTTAAAATAACTGCTGTTCCTGAAAAGTATAGAACACTTTAGTTTCCGGTTATTTTTAACGTTATTTTTCAGTTCTGTTCCCTGAACCGGTTCCAACCCTAGAGAAATGATGTGGATGAAGGTCATGCTTAGGCTAATAAACTATAAAGGGAAATAAATTGCTACAGTTTACACTTTTTTAGTAATTTAATGAAATGTTGTAATCTGATCTCGGAATGCACGGACCGTTAGTAGTGGGGGAACAGGAAGTTCCGGGCAGGCGGGCGCCATTCTTCACAATAAAGAAAGCGCCTGAACTGTGCAGTCAAGAAGATAACCTTTGTGTCCGTTTCTATTTATTACTAGAGGTATGTCATAGCACGTTTAAACTTTCTAATGTCGAAAGAACATGTCATACCATGCTAGGTAACACATCCGTTAAGGTATTATCACGTTTGGTAAAGGTTTGATGTGTTATTTTTGTGTCAAACCAAGTGAAGAACGTGATAACTATTTTACAAGTCACATAGCTAGAGACTTTGGGTTTGTCTGAGTGGATGTACATAATTTTCTTAAGGTAATTTCATAAATAATCAATTTATTTGAGATTTCTGTGTTCGTTTAGCATATTATTGGTTTTGTGTAAAATTCCCATGCTGGTAAAATGGCGGCTACTCTCGGTCAGAGTCAACAGACTTCAGTGAGGACAGTGGGGGTGCATCAGATAGAGACAATTTCACGGTCGCACTACTGTTTTGAAGCAGAATGTAATGATTATCAGTTTTCTACATGTGTACTAATATTCAGACACATTCTGTTGTTTCTGTCTTTATCAATGAATGTTGCTATGGTGTGAACAGGAAATACAATTGGTTTTTGATTGAAGTAATACATTGAAGACAAGGTTTAAGGAAATTAGCACATAGTGCTGTCTAAAACAAACTGTAACCTTGTACTAAATGGATTTTGAGTCATATATGCATTCATCTACTATAGGTTAGGTATTGTCTCAAAAGTATTGTGGAGCTCCTGCACTTTAATATAAACAGTACCGGCACCCAAAATGAGTATTAGCACCTATTTCAGTCCAAGTCAAGCAATGAATTAGATAATTGAACAAGAAAAAAGTGAAAATATTTTTAGAGAATAAAGAAAGTGCCAGAACTGTGAAGACAATAACTTTTTGTATCTGTTTCTCTTTATTAATACTGGCCGATTCAGGAAAGTCTGAGGCCGGTAACATCAACAGTGAGGACAAACCCAGCCTGCCTCTCTCCTTCCACACTGAGTCCAAACCTACAGTCACTGGGTCCTGATTGTGACAGTGGAGCACAGTTTGCCTCGCAATATCCAGAGATGGCATCAGTGAAGCTGGAAGACTGCAGTCAAACACTGGAGCTGAATGTCAACAATAAAGATGAAGAAGAGGAGAAGAAGATTGGGAAATCTGTTTCTCATGGTAAGAGCAGGTTCTATCTAACTAAGTTTGTTGGACATGATTTGGAAAGGCACACACCTGTCTATATACAGTGCATTCGGAAAGTATTCAGACCCCTTGACTTTTTCGACATTTTGTTACGTTACAGCCTTATTGTAAAATAGATTAAATAGTTTTTATCCCTCATCAATCTACACACAATACCCCATAATGATAAAGCCAAAACTGTTTTTTGTTCAATAGTTGCAAAAACAACAACAACTGAACAATCACATTTACATAAGTATTCAGACCCTTTACTCAGTACTTTGTTTAAGCACCGTTGGCAGTGATTGCAGCTAAAGTCTTAATGTGTATGACGCTACAAGCTTGGCACATCTGTATTTGGGGAGTTTCTCCCATTCCTCTCTGCAGATCCTCTCAAGCTCTGTCAGGTTGGATGGGGTGCGTCGCTGCACAGCTATTTTCAGGTCTCCAGAGATGTTCGATTGGGTTTATGTCCCGGCTCTGGCTGGGCCACTCAAGGACATTCAGAGACTTGTCCCGATGTCACTCCTCGTTGTCTTGGCTGTGTGCTTAGGGTCGTTGTCATATTGGAAGGTGAACCTTCGCCCCTGTCTTGAGGTCCTGAGCGCACTGGAGGAGGTTTTCATCAAAGATCTCTCTGTACTTTGCTCCAATCATCTTTCCCTCGATCCTGACTAGGCTCCCAGTCCCTGCCGCTTAACAACATCCCCGCAGCATGATGCTTCCACCACCGTGCTTCACCATAAGGATGGTGCCAGGTTTCCTCCAGACGTGATGCTTGGCATTCAGGCCAAGAAGTTCAATCTTGGTTTCATCAGACCAGAGAATCTTGTTTCTCATGGTCCGAGTACTTTAGGTGCCTTTGGCAAACTCCAAGCGGGCTGTCATGTGCCTTTTGCTGAGGAGTGGCTTCCGTCTGGCCACTCTACCATAAAGGCCTGATTGGTGGAGTGCTGAAGAGATGGTTGTCCTTCTGGAAGGTTCTCACATTTCCATAGAGGAACTCTGGAGCTCTGTCAGAGTGACCATCATGTTCTTGGTCACCAAATAGACAGTTGTGTGACTTTCCAAATCATCTCCAATCAATTGAATTTACCACAGTTGGACTCCAATTAAGTTTTAGAAACATCTCAAGGATCATCAATGAAAACAGGATCCACCTGAGCTCAATTTCGAGTCACATAGCAAAGGGTGTGAATACTTATGTAAACAAGGTATTTCTGCTGTTTTATTTTTAATACATTTGCAAAAATGTCTAAGAACCTGTTTTCACTTTGTCATTATGAGGTATTGTGTGTAGATTGATGAGGATTTTTTTTATTTAATCAATTTCAGAATAAGGCTGTAACGAATCAAATTGTGGAAAAAATCAAGGGGTCTGAGTACTTTCCTAATGCACTGTACATATCCAAAAGTGGACCTAGAAGTTTGTCCTTAAATATCTATTGGGAGCCCATCTGGACCTTCCGCTTTACCTCCCTTCATATCGAAAATAGCATTAGATATTTCAACACCATCCAATTCCTTTTATCAGATCCAATTTAGTGTCTTCTGAAGTAGAGGGAAAATGAAGACCTGACTAGTTCAGTTCTCAGGAGATTCAAAGTTGTAAAGTGTGTTGTAGTAGGAAGCAAATGTTTGGTTTATTTCTACAGGATGCATTGATAATTGTCCTTGTAAATTATGAATTGCATTAAAGGCTGAATTTTGCTTCTTAATGTGCCAGGCCAGCAATTTACCAGGTTTTTCACCTTGATCATAGGACTGTTTCAGCCTAGTTAAGCTGTTTGCAGCCTTTGAGGTGGGAAGTTCTTCATACTGAGCTTTAAGACCAAATCATTCCTTGTTTACTTCTACTGAGTTATCCAAAAAAGCTTCCCTCTCCAATTCTCTAATTTTGCTCTCCGTCTCTCATTTTCTGATTTATCAGATTTGAAACTGGTAAAACGTATAATTTGCCTGCAAATATGTGCTTTGAAATCCTCCCATCTGGTACTCGCTGACGTTTGGTCAGTGTTCAATGTGAAATAAACATCTATATGCACTCCAGCGTAATGTAAGAAGTCTGGGTCCTTTAACCATCTGGGATGCAAACGCCATCTAGAGGATCCTTTTACTAGTTTTGTATCCCTATAGAATAATCACACAGGGGAATGGCCATTCAAAACAACAGTATCATATCCACTTCCTGCTACATTGGGAAGCAATGAGCAAGAAACTAAAAAGTAGTCTACATGAGAATATGATTTAAATGTGAACATGAATTCTCCCTTTTACTCGGGTTCTGAGTCCTCCAAGGTTCACATAGATTTAAGTCCTGAATGAAATGCTGTAATTTCTTTCTACTCTGCGAGTGGGAAGTGTCTAAACCAGAGGAGCGATCTAGATGAAGATCAAGAGTGCAATTAAAGTCCCCTGCCATTAGGACCTTACCAGGAATGGAGGCTATCAATAGAAATACAGTGGGGGGAAAAAATATTTAGTCAGCCACCAAGTGTGCATGTTCTCCCACTTAAAAAGATGAGAGGCCTGTAATTTTCATCAGAGGTACACGTCAACTATGACAGACAAAACGAGGAAAAAAAATCCAGAAAATCACATTGTAGGATTTTTTAATTAATTAATTTGCAAATTATGGTGGAAAATAAGTATTTGGTCAATAACAAAAGTTTCTCAATACTTTGTTATATACCCTTTGTTGGCAATGACACAGGTCAAACGTTTTCTGTAAGTCTTCACAAGGTTTTCACACACTGTTGCTGGTATTTTGGCCCATTCCTCCATGCAGATCTCCTCTAGAGCAGTGATGTTTTGGGGCTGTCGCTGGGCCACACAGACCTTCAACTTCCTCCAAAGATTTTCTATGGGGTTGAGATCTGCAGACTGGCTAGGCCACTCCAGGACCTTGAAATGCTTCTTACGAAGCCACTCCTTCGTTGCCCGGGCGGTGTGTTTGGGATCATTGTCATGCTGCCCAACCCAGCCACGTTTCATCTTCAACGCCCTTGCTGATGGAAGGAGGTTTTCACCAAAATCTCCCATCAAAAAACAGCCCCAAAGCATGATGTTTCCACCCCCCATTCTTCACTGTAGGTATGGTGTTCTTTGGATCCAACTCAGCATTCTTTGTCCTCCAAACACGACGAGTTGAGTTTTTACCAAAAAGTTATATTTTGGTTTCATCTGACCATATGACATTCTCCCAATCCTCTTCTGGATCATCCAAATGCACTCTAGCAAACTTCAGACGGGCCTGGACATGTACTGGCTTAAGCAGGGGGACACGTCTGGCACTGCAGGATTTGAGACCCTGGCGGCGTAGTGTGTTACAGATGGTAGGCTTTGTTACTTTGGTCCCAGCTCTCTGCAGGTCATTCACTAGGTCCCCCCGTGTGGTTCTGGGATTTTTGCTTACCGTTCTTGTGATCATTTTGACCCCACGGGGTGAGATCTTGCGTGGAGCCCCAGCTCGAGGGGGATTATCAGTGGTCTTGTATGTCTTCCATTTCCTAATAATTGCTCCCACAGTTGATTTCTTCAAACCAAGCTGCTTACCTATTGCAGATTCAGTCTTCCCAGCCTGGTGCAGGTCTACAATTTTGTTTCTGGTGTCCTTTGACAGCTCTTTGGTCTTGGCCATAGTGGAGTTTGGAGTGTGACTGTTTGAGGTTGTGGACAGGTGTCTTTTATACTGATAACAAGTTCAAACAGGTGCCATTAATGCAGGTAACGAGTGGAGGACAGAGGAGCCTCTTAAAGAAGAAGTTACAGGTCTGTGAGAGCCAGAAATCTTTCTTGTTTGTAGGTGACCAAATACTTATTTTCCACCATAATTTGCAAATAAATTCATTAAAAATCCTACAATGTGATTTTCTGGGAAAAAAATCTTAATTTTGTCTGTCATAGTTGACGTGTACCTATGATGAAAATTACAGGCCTCTCTCATCTTTTTAAGTGGGAGAACTTGCACAATTGGTGGCTAACTAAATACTTTTCCCCCCCGCTGTATGGCATGGCATAAGCTACAGACAACTAATACAATTGCATTTTATCGATGGCAGTTTGAATGCACAGAGATGCCATGACAAGATCCTGAGGCCCATTAAATACTTATTTCCCTCATTAAAATGCAAATCAATTTATAACATTTTTGACATGTGTTTTTCTGGATTTCTTTGTTGTTATTCTGTCTCTCACTGTTCAAATAGACCTACCATTAAAATTATAGACTGATCATGTCTTTGTCAGTGGGCAAACATACAAAATCAGCAGGGAATCAAATACTTTTTTCCCTCATTGTACATGGTTTTACACCAGTATTGCCAGCATTTGTTTTATTCACTGGGCTATCTAGAGTGATCAGATAGTAGACTAAAGAAGTGAAGTAGACAAACTGCCAATGTTTTAAAGTTTTATTAAATGAGTGTGTAGTTACGAACCCTTGTGATAGTGAGTGGAGGATGATATGGCTTCTACATCTGCAAAGCTTGCTCTTTGGGGGTTTTGGCTGGGTTTCTATAAAGCACTTTGTGACAACTTCTGATGTAAAAAGGGCTTCATAAAATACAGTTGATTGACATGTATATCACACCAACTGACTGGTTCTTCTGATGTTGTTCACACAGGAGACCATGTTGAGACATTCAATACATCCAGAGAGCAACAGCAGGAAGATCACAGAGCTAAGAGGTCTCACCACTGCCCACATTGTGAGGCGAGTTTCTCAATTCTATCAAAGTTAAAAATACACCTACATATACACACAGGAGAGAATCTGAATTCCTGTACTGACTGTGGGAAGAATTTCACAATATCAAAGGCTCTGACAGTTCATCAGAGAGTGCACATAGGAGTGAAGCCTTACTCCTGCTCTGACTGTGGGGCAAGTTTCTCTCAACTGGGCCACTTAAAAACACATGAATGTATACATACAGGAGAGAAGCCTTACTCCTGTTCTGACTGTGGGAAGAGTTTCTCTCGACTGGGCCACTTTAAAATACATGAACGTATACATACAGGAGAGAAGCCATACTCCTGCTCTGACTGTGGGAAGGGTTTCTCTCAATCTGGCAAATTAAAAATACATGAACGTATACATACAGGAGAGAAGCCATACTCCTGCTCTGACTGTGTAAAATGCTTCACAACATCAACTGAGCTAAGACTTCATCAGAGAGTGCACATAGGAGTGAAGCCTTACTCCTGCTCTGACTGTGGGGGCAAGTTTCTCTCAACTGGGCCACTTAAAAACACATGAACGTATACATACAGGAGAGAAGCCTACTCCTGTTCTGACTGTGGGGCAAGTTTCTCTCATCTGGGCAGCCTAAAACAACACGAACGTAAACACACAGGAGAGAAGCCTTACTCCTGTTCTGACTGTGGGTTAAGTTTCTCTCAACTGGGCCACTTAAAAACACATGAACGTATACATACAGGAGAGAAGCCTTACTCCTGCTCTGACTGTGGGAAGAATTTCTCTCGACAGGAAAGCTTAAAATCACACCAACGGTTACACACAGGAGAGAAGCCTTACTCCTGTTCTGACTGTGGGGCAAGTTTCTCTCATCTGGGCAGCTTAAAACAACATGAACGTATACACACAGGAGAGAAGCCTTACTCCTGCTCTGACTGTGGGGCAAGTTTCTCTCAACTGGGCAGCTTAAACAACATGACGTATACACACAGGAGAGAAGCCTTACTCCTGCTCTGACTGTGGGTTAAGTTTCTCTCATCTTGGCGGCTTAAAAAGACATGAACGTATACACACAGGGAGAAGCCTTACTCCTGCTCTGACTGTGGGAAGAGTTTCTCTCCGACTGGGCAGCTTAAAAATACATGAACGTATACACGCAGGAGAGAAGCCTTATTCCTGCTCTGACTGTGAGATGAGATTCTACATATCTGGCAATTTAAAAAGACACCAACGTATACATAAGAAGTAGTAGTGGATTGGATCAAATTAAGAAAGCATAGAACACTCTATTATAATCCTATTGTTTCTCACTGTGAGAGAACTGTGCAGAGGAACGGGAAAGTTGTAGAATGTTAGAATCTCTTAACTGATCAGTGTGCACCTTGTCAGTTTTGCAGTCCTTAGATAGCTCCTACTGTAAAGATAATGAGAGGTCTAGGATATTGAGGAAACCACGAGTACATGCATCCATGCCCTGACAAATTAAGGCTGTTCTGATGACAAAGACTATCAGCTGTTCAGAATTGACAGGTCCAGAGAGGGGATGCGAGGAGGGGGTGTGGCTATGTATGTGAATCACAGTATGCAGGCAAAGAGAAGAATAACTGACCTAGAGAAAGAAGAGTTTGAGTGTCTTCAGCTCCGTCCTAAACAACACCCCAGCTCAGTTTCATCTCTGGTAGTGGAGTGCTCTAACATCCACCATGGGCACATGAAAAGACACTGGAGCAGAACACTGTGTATTATCTCATAATCACTGTCCATGTGATCAGGATATCCTCTCCCCAAATGGGTCTCATCCTGTGTGGAGACTTTAATCACCTGCCCATCAAGATGCTGACAAACTCCCATCCATACATGAAACAAGTGGCCAAAGACAAGACCACAGAGGGGACTCCATCCTAGATCTGATCAACACAACCCACTGTACTTACTCCTCTCGGATCCAGTGATCACAAATGTCTGCTGTTCTCTCCAAACACAACATCAGGAGGGAGAAGAGAGGTGCAGCGTAAAAAAGGACATCTGGTAACCCAGAACAGAAAGGAGACCTTTGCACGATGTATGGCCAGTACTGACTGGTCTGCCATATATGAGGTGGAGAGCATCGATGCAAAGGTGGAGACGTTCAACTCTGCATTCAAACTGCACTTGATGTATACATGAGAATTAGGAAAACAACACTGGACAAGCCCTGGATGACTGAAAGAATAAAGGCTGGCATCAGGAAAATACAGAATATTTTCAACAGATGGGGAGAAACAATGACATGGAGAAAATACAGAAACACAGTGCAAATGATTATCAAGGAAGCAAAGACAATCTTCTACAAAACTGAAATCCAGGACCTAAAGAAGAAAAACCCTAAGGAATGGTGGGACTTCATTAACAATGGACTGGGACCAAAGAAAACATCAGGAGGGAGAATACAGGTCGAGGGAATTGAAGACGACGTGGCTGATGTTTTGAATGGCTTCTTTGCTGAGGCATGGACAAGCACCACACATCTTGCCATCTTCCCCCTGCCCATGTCTACAAAGCAGGTTGAGCTGTGCAGCATTGGCCAGTTAATGCAAGCTCTGAACAGACTCAGAGCACGTAAAGCATGTGGGCCTGATGGCATTCCAGCCTGGCTACGAAAAGAGCATGCAGAAGATCTAGCCCCTGTCATCAAACACATTGTTAAAACTGTCCCCTGCCAGTAGGAGAGTTATCTGAGTGCACGATTCAGTATGACTACCTCCCAAAGTCCAGCACTACTACCGCCCTTGGGAAAGCCACATACTCCTGGCTGACATCTACAGACTCCATAAACCCAACAATGGTGAGGGTGTTACTTGCTGATGTGTCCAAAGCCTTTGATTGAGTAGATCACGCATAGTTCCTGCAACATCTGTCTGACATTGAACTGTGTCCAAGGTTACTAGCCTGGCTCCACAGCTACACCACCGAAAGAGGGCAGAGGGTGATGGCAACTGGCACATTAGCCCTTGGTCAGAGGACCATCCACAACCTGCACCACTAATCCTAGAAGACAGGAAGTACCAGTGGTAACAACAACCAAGTATCTTGATTTTAATCTAGACTCTAACCTCAGTGGTGACATGTGGAGCAGCCAGTGAGAAAGGCCTCGAAACGCCTTTTTGACTGTTCTGGAATACGGTGGAGTGCTGTTAGTTGGATGCAGTAAAAAAGCAGCAGACCCAACTAGACAGGGTGCAGAGGAGGGCCTTGAGGATCATCTCCAGAGGTGGAGCAGTCCAACCACAGCTCCTGTCACTGCAGACAGGCGAGAACAGTCTGCAGTGCACCTGGTGAAGGACATGCACACTCTTGACCATCCACTGAATGACCTGCTCCCTCCAAGAAGAGGTAACTGCACCACCAGGCTCCTGAGAAACAGCCACAAACTGTCCTGTATAACTGCCCGTTACAAACCGCCTACAAACGCCCTCTACCCACTGCTTTTTTTTAAATAACATTTTAATATTTCAATTTCCATCATGAAAAATGTCCTGTAATGTTTAATAAATAATAAATAAATAAATTGGTCATTTAGCAGGAGCTCTTATCCAGAGCGACTTACAGGAGCAATTAGGGTTAAGTGCCTTGCTCAAGTGCACGTCGACAGATTTTTCACCTAGTCGGCTCGGGGATTAGAACCAGCGACCTTTCGGTTACTGGCACAAGTGTTTAAAGTGAAATAGTTAGTGTCTATACAGTGCATTCTGAAAGTATTCAGACCCCTTGACTTTTTCAACAAAAAAATAAGTTACAGCCTTATTGTAAAAATGATTATTTTTTTTTACAAACAACAAAAGCAACAAAAATCCCTCATCAATCTACACACAATACCCCATAATGACAAAGTGGAAATAGGTTTAGACATTTTTGCAAAAACTTATTTACATTAGTATTCAAGATCCTTTGCTATGAATCTCAAAATGTATAATCCTGTTTCCATTGACATTCCTTGAGATGTTTCTACAACTTGATTGGAGTCAACCTGAGATAAATTCAATTGATTGGACGTGGTTTGTCTGTCGATTTAACATCCCACAGTTGACATTGCATGTCAGAGCAAAAACCAAGCCATGAGGTTGAAGGAATTGTCCGTAGAGCACCGAGACAGGGATTGTGATGAGGCACAGATCTGGGGAAGGGTACCAAAAATGTCTGCAGCATTGAAGGTCCCCAAGAACACCGTGTGCCTCCTCCATTCTTAAATGGAAGAAGTTTGAATCACCAAGATTCTTCCTAGAGGCTGTCCACCCGACCAACTGCGCAATCGGAGGAGAAGGGCCTTGGTCAGGAGGTGACCAAGAACCCGATGATCACTTTGACAGAGCTCCAGAGTTCAGCCCGCTTGAAGTTTGCCAAGAGGGCACCTAAAGGACTCTGACCATGAGAAACAAGATTAGCTGGTCTGTTGTTACCAAGATTGAACTCTTTGGCCTGAATACCAAGCGTCACTTCTGGAGGAAACCTGGCACCATGCCTACGGTGAAGCATGGTCGTGGCAGTATCATGCTGTGCGGATGTTTTTCAGAGGCAGTGACTGGGTGACTAGTCGGGATCGAGGGAATAATGAAGGGAGCAAAGTACAGAGAGATCCTTGATGAAAACCTGCTCCAGAGCGCTCAGGACTTCAGACTGGGGCGAAGGTTCACCTGGCTCAGCCAGAGCCCAGACTTGAACCCGATTGAACATCTCCGGAGAGACCAGAAAATAGCTGTGCAGCAACGCTCCCCATCCAACCTGATAGAGTTTGAGAGGATCTGCAGAGAAGAATGAATGAAACTCCCCAAATACAGGTGTGCCAAGCTTGTAGCATCATACCCAAGAAGACTCTGCTGTAATCGCTGCCAAAGGTTCTTCAAGAAAGTACTGCGTAAAGGGTCTGAATACTTAGATATTTCCATTTTTTATTAATAAATTCTGAAAAATTTCTAAACCTGTGTTTTGCTTTGACTTTATGGGGTATTGTGTGTAGATTGATGAGGGGGGGAAATGATTTAACCAACTTTAGAATATGGCTGTAACGTAATAAAATGTGGAAAAAGTCAAGGGGTCTGAATACTTTCAGATTGCACTGTATATAGTGCACTGTATATAGCCAAGCTACCATTGACTAGGTATTGGCACCCCATGTATATAGCCAAGCTACCATTGACTAGGTATTGGCACCCCATGTATATAGCCAAGCTACCATTGACTAGGTATTGGCACCCCATGTATATAGCCAAGCTATCATTGACTAGGTATTGGCACCCCATGTATATAGCCAAGCTATCATTGACTAGGTATTGGCACCCCATGTATATAGCCAAGCTACCATTGACTAGGTATTGGCACCCCATGTATATAGCCAAGCTATCATTGACTAGGTATTGGCACCCCATGTATATAGCCAAGCTATCATTGCTCATCGTGTATTAATTCCTTGTGCTACTATCTTTTTCCTATTATTATAATTGTTGTATTGTGTTCTCCATTGTTGGTTGTTACGAACCCCGTGGCTCTAAACGTCTAGGGTGGATGGACATGAGACCCGTAACATAAATTATGCAAATTATAAGTGTGACCTGGAACAGTGAGAACCAAAAATGACACAACAACCATGAACTACCGTCAAACATAAATGGTTTATTGCTAAACACACGGTAAAGGTTTGGGGAAAAAGGGCTGAGCAGGACCAAAGAAATGAAACAATAGTGTAAAAACCCCCTAAACTGATCTAGCCTGCCTGAAGAACCGCTAGGCTACTGCTACCATACAAAATACAGTGGGTGGTCCGCTCAGGTCTAACTGGTGTTTATAGACAGATTTCTTCCTACGGGTAATGTACGCCCAAGGGCAACTAGCTTAAACTCCCCTTTTCCCAAAAACACACAAAGCTACTAAACAGGGTAATCAGCAATTAAATAGGTACACAGGATACAACAGTATCCACACTCCAGGTAAAGAAATATATTCTAATAAAGTTACCAATAGGGTAACCAACAACTTAGTGCGTACACAACACACAGGACACCACCGTGTCCATACTCACATATGGCAAAAAGTCTCTCTCTCACAACAAACACAAGTCTGGTGTTTATAAAATGGAATGTGTGATTGAACAAACGAGTAACAGGTGGTGCAATTCACACGAATGTTCACTGATTGGTCCAATCAGCAGACACCTCAACGACCACCAATCAGGAACATACAGGACACCTGTGATTAGGGCAGAAGGAGAGAAACACACAAAAAACACAGGATACCTGTATCCGTAACACTCCCACCCTTAAAAGAGCAAACCACAATGGTTTGCGACACATCGATCTATCACAACACCCAAATTCACAAATCATCCTATCGGGATAACAAAAAAAAACCTAGATCATACACACACACGAGACAAAGCATCTGCCAACACATTATCCAACCCCTCTTCGCAGAGGAATGGCCTCTGGGTACCTGGCGGCCACACACATAATTGTCAACATAAACTGGTTACCAGATTTTGTTTTTGGTAATGGTCCAACACAATCAACCATCACATGTTCGAATGGTTCACCTATGGCCGGTATGGGACAAAGAGCGCGGGGAAAATAACCTGGTTTGGTTTCCCAACTACTTGACAGGTGTGGCAAGTCCGACAGAACCGAGCCACATCTTGTTTTAAGCCAGGCCAAAAGAAATGTCGCAAAACTCGCTCATAAGTCTTGGTGACTCCCAGATGTCCGGACCACTGGTGATCATGAGCGAGGGATAAAACATTTTGCCGAAAGGCTGTAGGAATCACTATTTGGTAAACAGCATTCCAATCTCCGCCAGCGTCAACATGGGATGTCCATTTACGCATGAGGAGATTACCATCAATGAAGTATGCCATGTTTTTCTTCTTTAGCTCGTCCTCTGAGACAACACTAGAAAAACATTTAGCCAGGCTAATGTCAATCTGTTGGTTAGCGATCAGCTGCTCACGAGTAACTGGTAACTGTATTGCCTCAGCAACAAGTTCCACATCCTTCTTCCTTTCTCTGGGCTGTTGGTCAGACTGCACCAGTTTACCAGAGGTAGCACCCGAACTATCCTCTGGGTCACACTCTCTGAATAGAATCGTGTCTGACAAATCTACCACTTCACCCACTTGTCGTTGCTTGAGCACGTGTGACAGCACAAGCGGGAACACATCTGGATAACCCTGTGCCAGCTCCTCGGAGAGAGACTGGTCACTTTTTATCCAATACCTCCAATATGGGTATTACCTTTCCTCCGGCAATATCGTTGCCCATTATAAATGTCACCCCTTTTACTGGCAACATAGGACGTACGCCAACTCTGAACAATCCACTGACTAACTCCAGAGTGTACGTTCACAAAGTGCAATGGCACTGGGACGAAACCCATTTCAATTCCTTGTACTAACACACTGGAACCACAATATGTATTATTAGACAAGGGCAACACATCAGCTAGTATGAACGACTGCGCCGCACCAGTATCTCTGAGGATTCTAACTGGACGCTGAGACGCTTCATCATCTGATATAGAAACAAACCCCTCAAAAATGAACGGTTCATAACTGTGATCTGGGACAGGGACTTTCAAACCACATTCACTATGAGGCTTCTGTCTTGATTCCGGCCTTACAACCGTACTGAATCAGCCCAACACCCGTTGGCGGCCTGGCGTGCTGAGGCATCCCGGTTTGCGTTTTAGCAGAAAGCAATCATTAACTATATGTCCCACCTTATGACAATAGAAACAGTGACGCACATCTTTTGGGCGTGCTGGATGTACTGCTGGTCGACTAGGATTAAAAGTTAGCAACTCCGCAGCCCGGCTCTCCGTACGAGCCGAAAACACGCTCTTATGCGTCAACACAAACTCGTCTGCCAATACAGACGCTTCCGACAGTGAGGATACTTTCTGTTCGTTCAGTTAAACCACAATGCGTTCCGGTAAGCAATTTTTAAACTCTTCTAACAAGATTAACTCCCCGTAGAGAGTTAAAATCAGTTACCTTACTAGCACTGTGCCATTTGTCAAACAGATTTCCTTTGTCTCTAGCAAACTCCCACATAAGTCTGAGTAGGAGACTTTTTATGAGACCCTAAATCTCTGTCGATATGCCTCAGGAACAAGCTCATAGGCACGAAGAACAGTAGCTTTGACCACTTCATAATTCAAACTGTCTTCAAGAGGTAGCGCTGCCAGAACCTCTTGGGCTTTACCTGTTAGCTTACACTGAAGTAATAGGCACCATACCTCGTCGGGCCATTTCAATGCTACCGCTATACGCTCAAACACACTGAAATAGGAATCAACCTCTGACTCCCTAAACACAGGTACCAAGGTGATCTGTCTACTAATATCAAACGTAGCAGACGACACCGCTGGTGAGGCTGGCTCACTAGCAGGCATAGTATGAGCAGAGACTAACCTCGCTGTTTCTGCCTCTAGTTCCATTTTACGCATCTCCAGTTCCATCTTACGCGTCTCCAGTTCTTGATCAAGCCTACGCGTCTCCAGTTCTGCCTCTAGCTTACGCGTCTCCTGTTCTGCCTCTAGCTTACGCGTCTCCTGTTCTGCCTCTAGTTCCATTTTACGCATCTCCAGCTTGTCTTGCCTGATGTGTGCCCGCTCTTCCGCCTCCATTTGGAGCCGTGTCGAGCGGACATCCATCCTGGCATCACTGTCAGTCAGTGGGGAGAGTGGGTCATAACGGGGCAATGTGGCTGGAGCCTTAGCCTCGTCCTCAGACACTGATGGGCTTACAGAAACAGCAACCATATCCCCTACAGGAGCAGCAGACTCAGGCGGCGGTAACACAAGCACTCGCTCGCTCAACAATATTTCTAACACTACTTCCCTAACTTCTGCTTTCACTAAACCCCTCGGTATGGGTAAAGAAAAGTGGTCAGCCAAAGCCTGTAGATCCACTCTACGACAATTCTCAAAAACCCCCCACGTAGGGTTTTCCAAAAATGCCCCTAACTCAAAAGTAGCCATCCTACTAGCAACACGAGCCGTCAACTACTGCACACACAAAAAAAACAGGTAGTACAGCTGCCAAGCTCAACACTGAACCAGACACTTACTAATTTGCACGAGTAGCATGGGATAGATCCCGGACGAGCCCCCACTTTATGTTACGAACCCCGTGGCTCTAAACGTCTAGGGTGGATGGACATGAGACCCGTAACATAAATTATGCAAATTATAAGTGTGACCTGGAACAGTGAGAACCAAAAATGACACAACAACCATGAACTACCGTCAAACATAAATGGTTTATTGCTAAACACACGGTAAAGGTTTGGGGAAAAAGGGCTGAGCAGGACCCAAGAAATGAAACAATAGTGTAAAACCCCCTAAACTGATCTAGCCTGCCTGAAGAACCGCTAGGCTACTGCTACCATACAAAAATACAGTGGGTGGTCCGCTCAGGTCTAACTGGTGTTTATAGACAGATTTCTTCCTACGGGTAATGTACGCCCAAGGGCAACTAGCTTAAACTCCCCTTTTCCCAAAAACACACAAAGCTACTAAACAGGGTAATCAGCAATTAAATAGGTACACAGGATACAACAGTATCCACACTCAGGTAAAGAAATATATTCTAATAAAGTTACCAATAGGGTAACCAACAACTAGCGAGTACACAACACACAGGACACCACCGTGTCCATACTCACATATGGCAAAAAGTCTCTCTCTCACAACAAACACAAGTCTGGTGTTTATAAAATGGAATGTGTGATTGAACAAACGAGTAACAGGTGGTGCAATTCACACGAATGTTCACTGATTGGTCCAATCAGCAGACACCTCAACGACCACCAATCAGGAACATACAGGACACCTGTGATTAGGGCAGAAGGAGAGAAACACACAAAAACACAGGATACCTGTATCCGTAACATTGGTCAACATTTCACTGTTAGTCTACACCTGTTGTTTACCAAGCATGTGACAATTAAAATGAAATGACTACGTATTTAGTTAATTGTCTTCTAAAACTATACTGAAAAAATATATAAACTTGACATGTAAAGTGTTGGTCCCATGTTTCATGAGCTGAAATAAAAGATCCCAGATATTTTCCATACGCACAAAAAGCTTATTTCTCTCAAATTTGGTGCACAAATTTGTTTCCAATTCTGCTACTGAGCATTTCTCATTTGCCAAGATAATCAATCCACCTGACAGTTGTGGCATATCAAGAAGCTGATTAAACAGCATGATCATTAAACAGGTGCACCTTGTGCTGGGTACAATAAAAGGCCACTCTGAAATGTGCAGTTTTGTCACACAACACAATGCCACAGATGTCTACATTTTGAGGGAGTGCACAATTGGCATGCTGACTGCAGGAATGTTCACAAGAGCTGTTCCCAGAGAATTGAATGTACATTTCTCTACCGAGAATTTGGCAGAACGTCCGACTGGCTTCACAGCCACAGACCACGTGTAACCGTGCAAGCCCAGGACCTCCACATCTGGCATCTTAACCTGCAGGATCATCTGAGACCAGCCACCCGGACAGCTGATGAAACTGAGGAGTATTTCTATCTGTAATAAAGTGGGGAAAAATCATTCTTATTGGCTGATGGGTTGGCCCCTGTCATGTGAAATCCATAGATTAGGGCCTAATGAATGTATTTCAATTGACTGATTTCCTTATATGAACTGTACCCTTGTAAAATTGTTGAATGTTGTGTTTATATTTGTGTTCAGTTAAAATCTTACAAAAAAAAACGGATTATGAATATGTTTGGAAAACTGCATTGATCTGCCAATGAAAAATAACATTAGTACATGAATTTGTACTGGTCAACCTCTCCTTCTCGTTTGTATTCAATTCTTCCATATTAGATCTGACAGTATGAATGGTTCTTATGTTTTTTTGGGGGTAAAAACTCAACTCGTCGTGTTTGGAGGACAAAGAATGCTGAGTTGCATCCAAAGAACACCATACCTACTGTGAAGCATGGGGGTGGAAACATCATGCTTTGGGGCTGTTTTTCTGCAAAGGGACCAGGACGACTGATCCGTTTAAAGGAAAGAATGAATGGGGCCATGTATCGTGAGATTTTTTGTGAAAACCTCCTTCCATCAGCAAGGGCGTTGAAGATGAAACGTGGCTGGGTTGGGCAGCATGACAATGATCCCAAACACACCGCCCGGGCAACGAAGGAGTGGCTTCGTAAGAAGCATTTCAAGGTCCTGGAGTGGCCTAGCCAGTCTCCAGATCTCAACCCCATAGAAAATCTTTGGAGGGAGTTGAAAGTCTGTGTTGCCCAGCGACAGCCCCAAAACATCACTGCTCTAGAGGAGATCTGCATGGAGGAATGGGCCAAAATACCAGCAACAGTGTGTGAAAACCTTGTGAAGACTTACAGAAAACGTTTGACCTGTGTCATTGCCAACAAAGGGTATATAACAAAATATTGAGAAACTTTTGCTATTGACCAAATACTTATTTTCCACCATAATTTGCAAATATATTCATTAAAAATCCTACAATGTGATTTTCTGGATTTATTTTTCTCAATTTGTCTGTCATAGTTGCACACCCGTCGCTATGGGCGGAAAATTGGGGGCCGGGCCCGCCCCCAAAAATGATTGTGCCCCCCCCCCACTTGAGGGAATTTATTATTAAATATATGTACTGTAGGCTAATAATAATTGTGCCCTGCCCTCCCATGCATTTCATATGCCCCTTTTAAGACTGAGGTCTGGCGACAGGTCTGCATAGTTGACGTGTACCTATGATGAAAATTACAGGCCTCTCTCATCTTTTTAAGTGGGAGAACTTGAACAATTGGTGGCTGACTAAATACTTTTTTCCCCCACTGTACCTTTGAATCTTGAGTACAGACCGACGTCCCCTGTATACAAACCTTACATATAGGACTTAAAGTTGTAAAATAGTGAACTACTCCTTTAATGGAGTGGTAGGTGCTATGAAAGGGATGTTTAAAAAATAAATAAACGTTAATGTTGTATTTTGTAAAAAAAAACATCATAGTACAATGGAATGTTGTTGTTCATTGTACTACGATGGTACATTTTTGTAAGAGCTGTCCTTCACATCAGAGTGCTAATGCTGGCTCTTTGCGTCTCTTGACCATGTCGCGTGGACCGGGCACAAAGCTCAAGGAGCGCTCTCCACTTCCCTCCGGCAGTTATTTAGCAAGCCTGATATCACATCACTCCCGACAGACACAAGCAAAAACTCTTGCATAAATGTAGAAGCCTATACACCTAAACACTAGCGATCTGACCTGCTGTATTGCATGGAAACTGCAGGCTACTAACAACAGCAGCTACATAGTCTAGCCTACTATGGCCCTGTCCCTCTGTCCAGGGTAAGACACTGACTATTTGATTTTAAACAGTTTGTTTCATTTAATTATACACAAAAAGATGTTGCCCAGATCAAATTAATGTACAAACAGTATTTTTCATTACATTTGAGTCATTTAGCTGATGCTCTTATCCAGAGCAACTTACAGGACCAATTAGGGTTAATTGCCTTGATCAAGGGCACAACAACAGATTTTTGACCTAGTTGGCTCGGGATTCAAACCAGCGACTTTTCAGTTACTGGCCCAACACTATTAACCGCTAGGCTACCTGCGGCCAGATCAATTAACTTCAATACAGTTATCCAAATACATTCATCATCAATTAATAAAATCAATGAATCTAATTTTAAAAGACAATTTAAAAAACACAATTAGTCGATTCATAGCCTTTTTATAATTAATAAAAGTTGTTTAGTAATATAAAATAATCCACCCAAACTAATGCTGAAAACTGATCATCACAACATCTTTATCTGATATACACTGAGTGTACAAAACATTAGGAACACGTTCCTAATATTGAGTTGCACCCCCCTTGTCCTCAGAATAGCCTCAATTCGTCGGGGCATGGACTCTCCAAGGTGTTGAGAGCGTTCCACAGGGATGCTGGTCCATGTTGACTGCAATGCTTCCCACAGTTGTGTCAGGTTGGCTGGGAGTGGATCTCTACTCCGAATAGCTCGTTCCATCTCCTCCCACAGATACACAATTGGATTGAGCTCTGGTGACTTGGCAGGCCACTGCAGTAAGCTGAATTAACTGTCATGTTGGTGGAACCTTTTCTGGACAAGCCTTGTGGCATGGGGCATAATCCTGCTGAAAAAATATATTTTGCAGATGGATCCACTGCTGCCATGAAGGGATGCACCTGATTGGTAACGATGTTTAGATATCCTGTGGCATTCAAACATTGCTCCACTTTTATCAAGGGGCCCAATGTGTGCCATGAAATCCCACCCCACACCACCACCACCAGCCTGCAATGCTGACACACGGCATGGATGCATGTACTCATGGTTTTCTCCATACCTTAGTCCTCCCATCAGCATGAAACAGCAGGAACCGGGATTCATCAGACCAGGCAATGTTTTTCAAATTCTCCAGTGTCCAGTGTTTTCATTCCATAGTCCACTGCAACTGCAGTTTCTTGTTTTCTGCTGAAAGCTAATGGGGATCCATAATAAATACACCACAACTACATCATTAAGGATCATAGCTTTCACCTGGGTTCACCTGGTCAGTCTATGTCATGGAAAGAGCAGGTGTCCTTAATGTTTTGTCCACTCAGTGTATGTTGTGTCTACTAGCTCATTCCCACATAAAACTGCAGATGTGACCTTGAGCAAGGCACTTAACCCTAATTGCTCATGTAAGTCACTCTGGATAAGAGCGTCTGCTAAATTACTAAAATGTAAAGTACCACCCAGTCAACCATCAGACTCCATTGTGAGACGCCTCAAATAGGATATTCAACCTTAAAGGCAAATCCAAGGTCATCTCAGTATTATTACAGTAGAAGCTAACAAAACACACCAAAACTGACAAGGTGCAACACTGATCAGTAAAGTAAAGAGATGCTAACATTCTATAATGCTCTCTTTGATTATGAATTTTAGGACCCCTTTAGTTATGAAAATATATATTTAAAAATGAATTTGGCCTTTACTACTATATCCAATAGAAACACATTGAATAACACATTCATAAATGGTCCAAAAACAGACTAATGGTGAAAACTGATCATCACATCATCTCTATCTGATACATTCAGTACAATGTAGTATTTTATTAGGATCCCCAGCGGCTACTCTTCCTGGGGTACAAACAGGAAACACAAAAAATACATCAAATACATCATCAAGCACTACATTTACAATTTAGTCATGTTGCAGATGCTCCCATCCAGAGAGACCCACAGCTAGTGCATTCATCTTATGATAGCCAGGAGAGACAACATAGTGGCTACTAAAAACTCCTTATGAAGCAGGAACCCAGGGAGAAACATAGAGAGGAACCAGGCTTAAAGGGGTGGCCAGTCCTCTTCTGGCTGTACCAGGTGACATATGTTTACATATCAGTAGGCTGTACAATACAAAAGGGGGGGGGACCTATTCTAAAAGTTGGTAAGAGTCGAAAGCTAAAAAGGGGCAAAAGTCATGCAAATTATGGGCCATATCATCCTCAACAGCAAACACAGGTTCTTAGAAATGTTTTCACATTTATTAAAAACAATAATACCTTATTTACATACACCTTAGCCAAATACATTTAAACTCAGTTTTTCACAATTCCTGTAAAAATTCCCTGTGTTAGCTCAGTTAGGATCACCACTTTATTTTAAGAATGTGAAATGTCAGAATAATAGTAGAGACAATGATTTATTTCAGCTTTTATTTATTTAATCACATTCGCAGTGGGTCAGAAGTTTACATACTCTCAATTAGTATTTGGTAGCATTGCCTTTAAATTGTTTAACTTGGGTCAAACGTGTCGGGTAGCCTTCCACAAGCTTCCCACAATAAGTTGGGTGAATTTTGGCCCATTCCTCCTGACAGGGCTGGTGTAACTGAGTCAGATTTGTAGGCCTTCTTGCTCGCACACACTTTTTTCAGTTCTGCCCACACATGTTCTATAGGATTGAGGTCAGGGCTTTGTGATGGCGACTCCAATACCTTGACTTTGTTGTCCTTAAGCCATTTTGCCACAACTTGGAAGTATGCTTGGGGTCATTGTCCATTTGGAAGACCCATTTGCGACCAAGCTTTAACTTCCTGACTGATGTCTTGAGATGTTGCTTCAATATATCCACATAATGTTCCTTCCTCATGATGCCATCTATTTTGTGAAGTGCACCAATCCCTCCTGCAGCAAAGCACCCCGACAGCATGATGCTGCCACCCCGTGCTTCACGGTTGGGATGGTGTTCTTCTGCTTCCAAACATAACATTATTTTACTCCAAACATAACAATGGTCATTATGGCCAAACAGTTCTATTTTTGTTTCATCAGACCAGAGGACATTTCTCAAAAAAGTACGATCTTTGTCCCCATGTGCAATTGCAAACCGTAGTCTGGCTTTTTTTATGGCGGTTTTGGAGCAGTGGCTTCTTCCTTGCTGAGCGGCCTTTCAGGTTATGTCGATATAAGACTCATTTTACTGTGGATATAGACACTTTTGTACCCGTTTCCTCCAGCATCTTCACAAGGTCCTTTGCTGTTGTTCTGGGATTGATTTGCACCAAAGTACGTTCATCTCTAGGAGACAGAACGCATCTCCTTCCTGAGCGGTATGACGGCTGCGTGGTCCCATGGTGTTTATACTTGCGTACTATTGTTTGCACAGATGAACGTGGTACCTTCAGGTGTTTGGAAATTGCTCCCAAGGATGAATCAGACTTGTAGAGGTCTACAAAATTTCTTCTGAGGTCTTGGCTGATTCCTTTTCATTTTCCCATGATGTCAAGCAAAAAGGCATTGAGTTTGAAGGTAGGCCTTGAAATACATCCACAGGTACACCTCCTATTGACTCAAATTATGTAAATTAGCCTATCAGAAGCTTCTAAAGCCATGACATCATTTTCTGGAATTTTCCCAGCTGTTTAAAGGCACAGTCAACTTAGTGTATGTAAACTTTTCACCCACTGGAATTGTGATACAGTGAATTATAAGTGAAATAATCTGGCTGTAAACAATTGTTGGAAAAATGACTTGTGTCATGCACAAAGTAGATGTCCTAACCGACTTGCCAAAACTATAGTTTGTTAAAAAGAAATTTGTGGGTGGTTGAAAAACAAGTTTTAATGACTCCAACCTAAGTGTATGTAAACTTCCGACTTCAACTGAATATGGACAAGCAATGACAGAGCGCTTGCACCAATGACAGCGACATGGACTAAGATACAGTAGAATATTATAGAATACAGTATATACATATGAGATGTGTAAAATGCTTCACAACATCAGCTGAGCTAAAAGTTCCTGTTGTTATTTTTGTAATGTGCCATAAGGTTAATTTTATTTTATGTTTTTTTGAATCTGGTTTTATTGCTAGTTTGAGTTACCTGGCAGAGAGTTCCATGTAGTCATGGCTCTATTTAATACTGTGTGTTTCCCACCACCTGGGGACTGTGAAGACCCTTGCTCATGTCTTGTGTTGTACCATGAGTGTCCGAACTAGCTCATCCCAACAGTACCCCCAGTCATCTATCAGACCTCACTGAGTGTATTCAACCCTAAGGGCTCCAATCTCTCAATATCATTACAGTAAAGCTAACAAAACCCAAAACTGCCAGGTGCACTGATCAGGACAGGCTAACATTCTATAACGTTCCCTTTCCTCTGCACAGTTCTCTCACAGAGAGAAACAATAGGATTACAATAGAGTGTTACTCTTTCTTAATGTTATCAAATTCACTGTTACCACTTCCTTTCTGAGGTGAGAATGAAGTGACTTTAATCTTAACTGGTCTGAGACAACTGATGAGGCTTTTCTCTTGTGTGTGTTCTCTGATGACCTTTTAGCTCAACTGATATTTTATAACATTTTCCACAGTCAGAGCAGTATTAAGGCTTCTCTCCTGTGTGTATACGTTCATGTCGTTTTAAGTTGCCCAGTAGAGAGAAACTCACCCCACAGTCAGAGCAGAATTAAGGCTTCTCTCCTGTGTGTGTTCCCTGATTAACTTTTAGCTCAGCTGATGATTTCAAACATTTTCCACAGTCAGAGCATAAATAAGGCTTCTCTCCTGTGTGTGTTTCCTGATTAACTTTTAGCTCAGTTGATGTAGTAAAGCATTTGACACAGTCAGAGCAGGAGTAAGGCTTCTCTCCTGTGTGTATACGTTCATGTCGTTTTAAGTTGCCCAGTAGAGAGAAACTCACCCCACAGTCAGAGCAGGAGTAAGGCTTCTCTCCTGTGTGTGTTCTCTGATGACGTATTAGCTCATATTTTGTTTAAAAAAAACATCCACAGTCAGAGCAGAAATAAGGCTTCTCTCCTGTATGTATAAGTTCATGTCTTTTTAAATCCCCCAGTCGAGAGAAACACTTTCCACAGTCAGAGCAGGCGTAAGGCTTCTCTCCTGTGTGTATACGTTCATGTCGTTTTAAATCCGCCAGTCGAGAGAAACTCTCCCCACAGTCAGAGCTGGCGTAAGGCTTCTCTCCTGTATGTGTTCTCCGCAGTTGAGAGAACTCTTTCCACAGTCAGAGCAGGATAAGGCTTCTCTCCTGTGTGTATACGTTCATGTCGTTTTAACGTTGAGAAAACTCAACCCACAGTCAGAGCAGAAGTAAGGCTTCTCTCCTGTGTGTGTTCTCTGATGACATTTTAGCTTAGTTGATGTTGTAAAGCATTTTACACAGTTAGAGCACGAGTAGGGCTTTTCTCCTGTGTGTATACGTTCATGTTGTTTTAAGTCACCCAGTCGGGAGAAACTATTTCCACAGTAAGAGCAGAAGTAAGGCTTCTCTCTGTGTGTGTTCTCGATGAACTTTCTCTCCACAGTCAGAGCAGGAGTAAGGCTTCTCTCCTGTGTGTATATGTTCATGTTGTTTTAAGTGGCCCAGTCGAGAGAAACTCTCCCCACAGTAAGAGCAGAAGTAAGGCTTCTCTCCTGTGTGTGTTCTCTGATGAACTTTTAGTTCAGCTGATGATATAAAACCTTTTCCACAGTCAGAGCAGAAATAAGGCTTCTCTCCTGTATGTATACGTTCATGTTTTTTTAAGTCCTCTAGTCGAGAGAAACTCTTTCCACAGTCAGAGCAGGAGTAAGGCTTCTCTCCTGTGTGTGTTCTCTGATGAACTTTTAGTTCAGCTGATGATATAAAACATTTTCCACAGTCAGAGCAGAAATAAAGGCTTCTCCTGTATATGCATATGAGTTCATGTATTTAGTCAGAGCAGGAGTAAGGCTTCTCTCCTGTGTGTTATAAGTTCATGTTGTTTTAAGTGGCCCAGTCGAAAGAAACTCACCCCACAGTCAGAGCAGGAGTAAGGCTTCTCTCCTGTGTGTGTTCTCTGATGACGTTTTAGCTTAGTTGATGTTGTGAAATTCTTCCCACAGTCAGTGCAGAAATACAGATTCTCTCCTGTGTGTATTTGTAGGTGTATTTTTAACTTTGATAGAATTGGGAAAATCTCCTCACAATGTGGGCAGTGGTGAGACCTCTTAGCTCTGTGATCTTCCTGCTGTTGCTCTCTGGATGTAGAGAATGTCTCAACATGGTCTCCTGTGTGAACAACATCAGAAGAACCAGTCAGTTGGTGTAATATACAGTACCAGTCATAAGTTGACACACCTACTAATTCAAGGGTTTTTCTTAATTTTGTACTATTTTCTATATTGTAGAATAATAGTGAAGACATCTAAACTATAAAATAACACATATGGAATCATGTAGTAACCAAAAAAAGTGTTAACCAAATCAAAATGTTATATTTTAGATTCTTCAAAGTAGCCACCCTTTGCCTTGACAGCTTTCCACACTCTTGGCATTCTCTCAATCAACTTCACCTGGAATGCTTTTCCTACAGTCTTGAAGGAGTTCCCACATATGCTGAGCACTTGTTGGCTGCTTTTCCTTCACTCTGTGGTCCAACTCATCCCAAATCATCTGAATTGGGTTGAGGTCAGATGATTGTGGAGGCCAGGTCATCTGATGCAGCACTCCATCACTCTCCTTCTTGGTCAAATAGCCATTACATAGCCTGTAGGTGTGTTGGGTCATTGTCCCAAGCGCAAACCAGATGGGATGGCGTATCACTGCAGAATGATGTGGTAGCCATGCTGGTTAAGTGTGCCTTGAATTCTAAAAATATCACAGACAGTGTCACCAGCAAAGCACCCCCACACCATCACACATCCTCCTCCATGCTTCACTGTGGGAACTACACATGCAGAGTTCATCCGTTCACCTACTCTGTGTCTCACAAAGACACGGCTGTTGGAACCAAAAATCGGACATTTGGACTCATCAGACCAATGTTTAAGTCTAATGTCCATTGCTCATGTTTCTTTGCCCAAGTAAGTCTCTTCTTATTATTGGTGTCCTTCAGTAGTGGTTTCTTTTCAGCAATTCGACCTTGAAGGCCTGATTCACACGGTCTCCTCTGAAAAGTTGATGTTGAGATGTGTCTGTTACTTGAACTCTGAATAATCTATTTGGGCTGCAATTTCTGAGGCTGGTAACTCTAATGAACTTATCCCCTGCAGCAGAGGTAACTTGGTCTTCCTTTCCTGTGGCGGTCCTCGTGAGAGGCTGTTTCATTATAGCGCTTGATGGTTTTTGCGACAGCCCTTGAATAAACTTGAAAAGTTCTTGAAATTTTACGGATTGACTGACCTTCATGTCTTAAAGTAATAATGGACTGTCGTTTCTCTTTGATTATTTGAGCTGTTCTTGCCATAATATGGACTTGGTCTTTTACCAAATAGGGCTATCTTCTCTATACCACCCCTACCTTGTCACAACACACCTAATTGGCTCAAATGCATTAATAATGAAAGAAATTGCACAAAATAACTTTTGATAAGGCATTCCAGGTGACTACCTCATGAAGATGGTTGCCCCAAACGAGGGCATTGCGTTCATCCACCTCTGGCCTGCTGGCTCCCCTTCCTCTGCGGAAGCATAGTTCCCGCTCAGCCCAGGCAAAACTGTTCGCTGCTCTGGCACCCCAATGGTGGAACAAGCTCCCTCACGACGCCAGGACAGCGGAGTCACTCACCCCCTTCCGGAGACATTTGAAACCCCACCTCTTTAAGGAATACCTGGGATAGGATAAAGCAATCCTTCTACCCCCCCACACACACAGCGGAGTCGCTCACCCCCTTCCGGAGACATTTGAAACCCCACCTCTTTAAGGAATACCTGGGATAGGATAAAGTAATCCTTCTACCCCCTCCCCACCCCCCACACACACAGCGGAGTCGCTCACCACCTTCCGGAGACATTTGAAACCCCACCTCTTTAAGGAATACCTGGGATAGGATAAAGTAATCCTTCTACCCCCCCCCCACCCCCCACACACACAAGCGGAGTCGCTCACCACCTTCCGGAGACATTTGAAACCCCACCTCTTTAAGGAATACCTGGGATAGGATAAAGTAATCCTTCTACCCCCTCCCCACCCCCCCACACACAGCGGAGTCGGCTCACCACCTTCCGGAGACATTTGAAACCCCACCTCTTTAAGGAATACCTGGGATAGGATAAAGTAATCCTTCTACCCCCCAAATTGTAAAGTGGTTATCCCACTGGCTATAGGGTAAACTCACCAATTTGTGAGTCGCTCTGGCTAAGAGCGTCTGCTAAATGACGTTAATGTGCCCTTGAGCAAGGCACTTAACCCCAATTGCTCCTGTAAGTCGCTCTGGATAAGAGCGTCTGCTAAATGACTAAAATGTAAATGTAAATGAGAATACCAAGAGTGTGCAAAGCTGTAATCAAGGCAAAGGGTGGCTACTTTGAAGAACTTAAAGTATAAAATATATTTTGATATGTTTAACACTTTTTTGGTTACTAAACGATTCCATATGTGTTGTTGAATAGCTTTGATGTCTTCACTACTATTACACAATGTAGGATGTAGGAAATAGTAAAAATAAAGATAAACCCTTGAATGAGTAGGTGTGTCCAAACCTTTGACTGGTAATGTACATGTCAATCACATTTATTTTTTGAAGCCCTTTTTACATCCGCAAAGTCACAAAGTGCTTTACAGAAACACTTCCTAAAATCAGGAAAGATCAAGCAATGCAGATGTAGAAGCACAGTGGCTACTAAAAACTCAGTATAAAGCAGGAACCTAGGGAGAAACATGGAGAGGAACCAGTCCTCTTCTGGCTGTACCGGGTGGCGCAGCATCTCAATGCCCTCATGAAACAGTTCTACTGCAACTTTTCATGCACAGTGAGAAGTTTGAACAAACAAACTTAGTTAGATAGAACCTGCTCTTACCATGAGAAACAGATTTCCCAATATTCTCCTCCTCTTCTTCATCTTTAATGTTGACATTCAGCTCCAGTGTTTGACTGCAGTCTTCCAGCTTCACTGATGCCATCTCTGGATCCTGCAGTGCAAACTGGGCTCCACTGTCACAATCAGGACCCACTGACTGTAGGTTTGGACTTAGTGTGGAAGGAGAGGGGGCAGGCTGGGTTTGTCCTCACTGTTGATGTTACCGGACTTATACCTGAGTTGGCAAGTAGTAATAAAGAGAAAAGGAAACAAAAGTTATTGTCTTGACAATTCAGGCACATTCTTTATTCTCTAAAAATATTTTGTATTTTTCAATCATCTAATTCAGTGTTTGACTGAAAAAGTAGTAATTTTGGGTGCCGGTAAGGTATATATTTCGGTGCAGGAGTCCCACAATACCTTTGAGCTAATATTCTATAAGAGGAACATGAGCTCAAGCAGTAGACATTTCAGGTGCTGATATTCAGCTCTGTTGAGCTTCTGTCCAAGTCAAACACGGATCTCATTTTAATAGATCAGGTAGCTAAGAATTGACAACAAATAATTAACATTACAAAGTACACACTACACAATGTACAGTTGAAGTCGGAAGTGTACATACACCTTAGCCAAATACATTTAAACTCAGTATTACACAATTCCTGATATTTAATCTTAGTAAAAATTCCCAGTCTTGCGTCAGTTAGGATCACCACTTTATTTTAAGTGAAAATGTCAGAATAATAGTAGAGATAATGATTTATTTCAGCTTTTATTTCCTTCATCAGATTCCCAGTGGGTCAGATGTTTACATACACTCAATTAGTATTTGGTAGCATTGCCTTTAAATTGTTTAACTTGGGTCAAATGTGTCGGGTAGCCTTCTACAAGCTTCCCACAATAAGTTGGGTGAATTTTGGCCCATTCCTCCTGACAGAGCTGGTGTAACCGAGTCAGGTTTGTAGGCCTCCTTGCTCGCACACACTTTTTCAGTTCTGCCCACACATTTTCTATAGGATTGAGGTCAGGGCTTTGTGATGGCCACTCCAATACCTTGACTTGTTGTCCTTAAGCCATTTTGCCACAACTTTGGATGTATGCTTGGGGTCATTGTCCATTTGGAAGACCTATTTGCGACCAAGCTTTATCTTCCTGACTGATATCTTGAGATGTTGCTTCAATATATCCACATCATTTTCCTTCCTCATGATGCCATCTATTTTGTGAAGTGCACCAGTCTCTCCTGCAGCAAAGCACCCCCACAGCATGATGCTGCCACCCTGTGCTTCGCAGTTGGCATGGAGTTCTTCGGCTTGCAAGCATCCCCCTTTTTCCTCCAAACGATGACCATCATCCTCATAACGATGGTCATTATGGCCAAACAGTTCTATTTTTGTTTCATCAGACCAGAGGACATTTCTCCAAAAAGTACGATATTTGTCCCCATGTGCAGTTGCAAACCATAGTCTGGCTTTTTTATGGCGGTTTTGGAGCAGTTGCTTCTTCCTTGCTGAGTGGCCTTTCATATTATGTCGATATAGGACACGGTTTACTGTGGATATAAATACTTTTGTACCTGTTTCCTCCAACATCTTCACAAGGTCCTTTGCTGTTGTTCTGGGATTGATTTGCACTTTTCGCACCAAAGTACGTTCATCTCTAGGAGACAGAACGCGTCTCCTTCCTGAGCGGTATGACGGCTGTGTGGTCCCATGGTGTTTATACTTGCATACTACTGTTTGTACAGATGAACGTGGTACCTTCAGGCATTTGAAAATTGCTCCCAAGGATGAACCAGACTTGGAGGTCTACCATTTTTTCCTGAGGTCTTGGCTGATTTATTTTGATTTTCCCATGATGTCAAGCAAAGAGGCACTGAGTTTGAAGGTAGGCCTTGAAATACATTGAGGTACACCTCCAATTGACTCAAATGATGTCAATTAGAATATCAGAAGCTTCTAAAGCCATGACATCATTTTCTGGAATTTTCCAAGCTGTTTAAAGGCACAGCCAACTTAGTGAATGTAAACTTCTGACCCACTGGAATTGTGATACAGTGAATTATAAGTGAAATAATCTGTCTGTAAACAATTGTTGGAAAAAATACTTGTCATTACTTGCCAAAACTATAGTTTGTTAAGAATAACTTTGTGGAGTGGTTGAAAAATGAGTTTTAATTACTAAACTTCAGACTTCAACTGAGATGTGTGTGTATATACAGGTAAAAGTCAGTAAATTAGAATATTTTGAAAAACTTGATTTATTTCAGTAATTGCATTCAAAAGGTGTAACTTGTACATTATATTTATTCATTGCACACAGACTGATGCATTCAAATGTTTATTTCATTTAATTTTGATGATTTGAAGTGGCAACAAATGAAAATCCAAAATTCCGTGTGTCACAAAATTAGAATATTACTTAAGGCTAATACAAAAAAGGGATTTTTTAGAAATGTTGGCCAACTGAAAAGTATGAAAATGAAAAATATGAAGCATGTACAATACTCAATACTTGGTTGGAGCTCCTTTTGCCTCAATTACTGCATTAATGCGGCGTGGCATGGAGTCGATGAGTTTCTGGCACTGCTCAGGTGTTATGAGAGCCCAGGTTGCTCTGATAGTGGCCTTCAACTCTTCTGCGTTGTTGGGTCTGGCATTCTGCATCTTCCTTTTCACAATACCCCACAGATTTTCTATGGGGCTAAGGTCAGGGGAGTTGGCTGGCCAATTTAGAACAGAAATACCATGGTCCGTAAACCAGGCACGGGTAGATTTTGCGCTGTGTGCAGGCGCCAAGTCCTGTTGGAACCTGAAATCTCCATCTCCATAGAGCAGGTCAGCAGCAGGAAGCATGAAGTGCTCTAAAACTTGCTGGTAGACGGCTGCGTTGACCCCTGGATCTCAGGAAACAGAGTGGACCGACACCAGCAGATGACATGGCACCCCAAACCATCACTGATGGTGGAAACTTTACACTAGACTTCAGGCAACGTGGATCCTGTGCCTCTCCTGTCTTCCTCCAGACTCTGGGACCTCGATTTCCAAAGGAAATGCAAAATTTGCTTTCGCTAGAAAATATGACTTTAGACCACTCAGCAGCAGTCCAGCTCTTTTTTTCCTTAGCCCAGGTGAGACGCTTTTCGCGCTGTTTCTTGGTCAACAGTGGCTTGACACGAGGTATGCGGCAGTTGAAACCCATGTCTTTCAAGCGTCTCTTGGTGGTGGATCTTGAAGCCCTGACTCCAGCAGCTGTCCACTCCTTGTGAATCTCCCCCACATTTTTGAATGGGTTTTTTTTTCACAATCTTGACTAGGCGCGGTGATCCCTATCGCTTGTACACTTTTTTCTGACCACAGTTTTTCCTTCCCCTTTGCCTCTCTATTAATGTGTTTGGACACAGAGCTCTGAGAACAGCCAGCCTCTTCTGCAATAACCTTTTGTGTCTTTCCCTCCTTGTGCAATGTGTCGATGGTCGCCTTTTTGGACAGCTGTCAAATCTGAAGTGTTCCCCATGTTTGTGTAGGCTTCAGAACTGGACTGAGAGACCATTTAAAGCCCTTTGCAGGTGTTTTGAGTTAATCAGCTGATTAGTTTGTGGCACCAGGTGTCTTCAAAATGTAACCCTTACACAATATTCTAATTTTGTGACACACGGAATTTTGGATTTTCATTTGTTGCCACTTCAAATCATCAAAATTAAATGAAATAAACATTTGAATGCATCAGTCTGTGTGCAATGAATAAATATAATGTACAAGTTACACCTTTTGAATGCAATTACTGAAATAAATCAAGTTTTTCAAAATATTCTAATTTACTGACTTTTACCTGTATATATATATACA
>NW_025535815.1:0-79999 GCF_020615455.1 Coregonus clupeaformis | reverse complement strand
AATAAATATATATATATACAGTGGGGAAAAAAAGTATTTAGTCAGCCACCAATTGTGCAAGTTCTCCCACTTAAAAAGATGAGAGAGGCCTGTAATTTTCATCATAGGTACACGTCAACTATGACAGACAAATTGAGAGAAAAAAAAATCCAGAAAAATCACATTGTAGGATTTTTAATGAATTTATTTGCAAATTATGGTGGAAAATAAGTATTTGGTCACCTACAAACAAGAAAAGATTTCTGGCTCTCACAGACCTGTAACTTCTTCTTTAAGAGGCTCCTCTGTCCTCCACTCGTTACCTGTATTAATGGCACCTGTTTGAACTTGTTATCAGTATAAAAGACACCTGTCCACAACCTCAAACAGTCACACTCCAAACTCCACTATGGCCTAGACCAAAGAGCTGTCAAAGGACACCAGAAACAAAATTGTAGACCTGCACCAGGCTGGGAAGACTGAATCTGCAATAGGTAAGCAGCTTGGTTTGAAGAAATCAACTGTGGGAGCAATTATTAGAAATGGAAGACATACAAGACCACTGATAATCTCCGTCGATCTGGGGCTCCACGCAAGATCTCACCCCGTGGGGTCAAAATGATCACAAGAACGGTGAGCAAAATCCCAGAACCACACGGGGGACCTAGTGAATGACCTGCAGAGAGCTGGGACCAAAGTAACAAAGCCTACCATCAGTAACACACTACGCCGCCAGGGTCGCAAATCCTGCAGTGCCAGACGTGTCCCCATGCTTAAGCCAGTACATGTCCAGGCCCGTCTGAAGTTTGCTAGAGTGCATTTGGATGATCCAGAAGAGGATTGGGAGAATGTCATATGGTTCAGATGAAACCAAAATATAACTTTTTTGGTAAAACTCAACTCGTCGTGTTTGGAGGACAAAGAATGCTGAGTTGCATCCAAAGAACACCATACCTA
This sequence comes from Coregonus clupeaformis, assembly GCF_020615455.1. Classification (NCBI taxonomy): domain Eukaryota; kingdom Metazoa; phylum Chordata; class Actinopteri; order Salmoniformes; family Salmonidae; genus Coregonus; species Coregonus clupeaformis. Next base: position 79,063 of record NW_025535815.1, on the reverse strand, counting down.
CTGTGATGCATGGGGGTGGAAATATCCAAGCTTTGGGGCTGTTTTTTCTGCAAAGGGACCAGGACGACTGATCCGTATAAAGGAAAGAATGAATGGGGCCATGTATCGTGAGATTTTGAGTGAAAACCTCCTTCCATCAGCAAGGGCATTGAAGATGAAACGTGGCTGGGTCTTTCAGCATGACAATGATCCCAAATACACCGCCCGGCAAACGAAGGAGTGATTTCGTAAGAAGCATTTCAAGGTCCTGGAGTGGCCTAACCATTCTCCAGATCTCAACCCCATAGAAAATCTTTGGAGGGAGTTGAAAGTCCGTGTTGCCCAGCGACAGCCCCAAAACATCACTGCTCTAGAGGAGATCTGCATGGAGGAATGGGCCAAAATACCAGCAACAGTGTGTGAAAACCTTGTGAAGACTTACAGAAAACGTTTGACCTGTGTCATTGCCAACAAAGGGTATATAACAAAGTATTGAGAAACTTTTGTTATTGACCAAATACTTATTTTCCACCATAATTTGCAAATAAATTCATAAAAAATCCTACAATGTGATTTTCAGGATTTCTTTTTCTAATTTTGTCTGTCATAGTTGACTTGTACCAATGATGAAAATTACAGGCCTCTCTCATCTTTTTAAGTGGGAGAACTTGCACAATTGGTGGTTGACTAAATACTTTTTTTCCCCACTGTATATACACTGCTCAAAAAATAAAGGGAACACTTAAACAACACAATGTAACTCCAAGTCAATCACACTTCCTCTGAAATCAAACTGTCCACTTAGGGAAGCTAACACTGATTGACAATAATTTTCGCATGCTGTTGTGCAAATGGAATAGACAACAGGTGGAAATTATAGGCAATTAGCAAGACACCCCCAATAAAGGACTGGTTTTGCAGGTGGTGACCACAGACCACTTCTCAGTTCCTATGCTTCCTGGCTGATGTTTTGGTCACTTTTGAATGCTGGCGGTGCTTTCACTCTAGTGGTAGCATGAGACGGAGTCTACAACCCACACAAGTGGCTCAGGTAGTGCAGCTCATCCAGGATGGCACATCAATGCGAGCTGTGGCAAGAAGGTTTGCTGTGTCTGTCAGCGTAGTGTCCAGAGCATGGAGGCGCTACCAGGAGACAGGCCAGTACATCAGGAGACGTGGAGGAGGCCGTAGGAGGGCAACAACCCAGCAGCAGGACTGCTACCTCCGCCTTTGTGCAAGGAGGAGCAGGAGGAGCACTGCCAGAGCCCTGCAAAATGACCTCCTGCAGGCCACAAATGTGCATGTGTCTGCTCAAACGGTCAGAAACAGACTCCATGAGGGTGGTATGAGGGCCCGACGTCCACAGGTGGGGGGTTGTGCTTACAGCCCAACACCGTGCAGGACGTTTGGCATTTGCCAGAGAACATCAAGATTGGCAAATTCGCCACTGGCACCTGTGCTCTTCACAGATGAAAGCAGGTTCACACTGAGCACATGTGACAGACGTGACAGAGTCTGGAGACGCCGTGGAGAACGTTCTGCTGCCTGCAACATCCTCCAGCATGACCGGTTTGGCAGTGGGTCAGTCATGGTGTGGGGTGGCATTTCTTTGGGGGCCGCACAGCCCTCCATGTGCTCGCCAGAGGTAGCCTGACTGCCATTAGGTACCGAGATGAGATCCTCAGACCCCTTGTGAGACCATGCTGGTGCGGTTGGCCCTGGGTTCCTCCTAATGCAAGACAATGCTAGACCTCATGTGGCTGGAGTGTGTCAGCAGTTCCTGCAAGAGGAAGGCATTGATGCTATGGACTGGCCTGCCCGTTCCCCAGACCTGAATCCAATTGATCACATCTGGGACATCATGTCTCGCTCCATCCACCAATGCCACATTGCACCACAGACTGTCCAGGAGTTGGCGGATGCTTTAGTCCAGGTCTGGGAGGAGATCCCTCAGGAGACCATCCGCCACCTCATCAGGAGCATGACCAGGCGTTGTAAGGAGGTCATACAGGCACGTGGAGGCCACACACACTACTGAGCTTATTTCATTCATTCAGATCTAGGATGTGTTATTTTAGTGTTCCCTTTATTTTTTTGAGCAGTGTGTGTATATATATATATTGTGACGTCACGAGAGGCTACACAGCTTTCAGCGGGATTGCTCAAGTAGTGCAAGGAGACAAGGTTCAAACAAAACAAGGATTTTATTATAGGTCTTGGGGAATAACGAAAATATACCAAAATTCCTGTTCTCTTGTGGCTCTTTAAGGGTTAACAGTTCAGGGATGTCTCTTCCACATCCAAAATCATAATTCTCACTCAGCTCAGATAACTTTTCCCCAGCCTTACTGTAGTCCACGTTGCAGCTAGTGGCCAACCCAGCAAAAAGTCCTTCCAAATGTCTCTCCACGTATTTCCACAGGTGCATATATCCAAAGGTGAGTATTTCCCAAAGGTAAGTATCTCCAAATCCTTATATTCCTCATGGAAGTGGACGTGCAGCACTCTTGTCCTCCCGAGAGCCCAGGTTGGAGACTGTGTCTCTTCCCTTCCCACACACCTTCAGCTCATCAGCTCCTCAGCTCCTCATTTGTTTCAGCTGCGTGGGAAGATTGGCCATAGAGGGGTGGAGTTCCCGACCATACCAGCAGATGGAGCCATAGCTGTCTGGGTTTGCAGCCACCTCAGGGGGATGTAACGTCCCTCCAGGACACAGCCTCTCGTGACATCACACATCCCCCTCCTCGGGACCGACGTCCTCGTCGGGGTAAAGGCAGCGAAGAAGGCATCACGCCGGGAGAGGCGTCCGCATTGCCGTGGTGCTTGCCAGACTGCTCTCTCTTCAACTCCTCCAACTCTAGGACCAGGGACTCAGCCTCCTGTTGTCTCTCCTTGAGTTTCTTACTGAACGCATCAGCCTTGGTTTTAGCAGAGTTTAGCTTCTGTTGAGCAGCTTTCAGTTCCTTCTCTCTCTCTGCCTCCGCATTCTTCATCTTGTTCTCCAACACCTTGTACTTCTCCTCTGCCTTCTTCTGGACCTCCTTACTACTGCGCAGGGTCTCCTCACACCTCCTCGATGGTCCTGCGCAGCCTCTCCAGCTCCTCCTGTTGCTTAGGAAGGAGCTCTGTTGGAGTTTAGCCTGGAGGATATCTAACTCTTCTGTCTTCATGTCTAACTGTTGCTTTAACAAACGATACCTCTCAGCGGTCCCCTTCAGACCAGACAGTTCTTTGTCCAGATTCTGTAGCTCCGTCTCTGTGTCGGTCTGGGCACCTGCCATCCCTATCAGAGCCCGGGCGGGAGTGAGTAATTCGGAGGATTGCACCGGAGCCTTCCAGGATGAGTCTTGCCTCTCCGTTTCCGAGGTACTCGGGTTATCCTCTCCTGAGACTCTCTCCAGAGTGGGTAAAAGGCTGGGCAGTCTCGTCCAATTAGGACAGGACGGGAGGGAATCAACCACCCCGCTCTGTCGTGTGTATGGTTCCCCGTGTGCTGGTCATTGTAAGTTCAGTAATGGGGTATTCTCTGGTGTCCCCATGGACACAGGAAACTGGGAGGACTTTCCCCGGGGGTCAGACACGTTGGGCCCACCAAATCCTACGCACCAGGGTGGCCCGGCTACCAGAATCCAGTAAGGCCTCCACATCATGGTGATTCACATTTACCGGGCAGGTGGGGGGGGTCGATCTGGGCCGCCATCTCGACTCTCCAAGAGCGAGGCAAAACGGTGTGTGGGTGCTGAGCTGGAGGACTCCGCAGTGGGCATAGGTTCCCTCGGCTGGTTTCCCACACTGCCAGGAGATATGTCCCATCTCCCCACACCGGTAACACTGTCGAGTTTCCCCCCTCCTGGTGTACTCTTCTTGGACCCGCCTGGTTTCTGGCTCCCCCCTGGGCCGGATAAGTCCTGACGTGGCTGGGTTCGAGACCTTGGGGTCCTTTGGACGGGTTCTTCCCATTTGTGGTGGGGCCGCACTCCTGGGGTCTTTTGAAGCATTCAGCACTCTCCGCTGTGGCCTGGTACTTTTCCACAGCTTCCACGGTCGATCAGCCGTGGTCAAGGCCTGTTGACTGATGAACCGTTTTGCCTCATAAGGCAGGGGCGCGTCAGGTAACGATCCACCACAACGGCCTCCACCACCGCCGCTGCTGTATTCCTCTGCGGATCCAGCCATTTCCTTGCGATTCGGACAAGTTCATGCATCTGCGCCCGAGAGGTTGGTCTGGTTGGAAGGTCCAGCTGTGAAAGCGCTGGGCCATACCAAACTTTGTGAGTCCATATCTGCTGAGGATCTCTCAGACTTCGGGGCATCATAGTCAGTACCCTGGTCAGGGCCCAGGTCCCGGACAGCATTCAGCGATTCCCGGTTAGAAAGGGGGGCTAACTAGACCAACCCACTGTTGCTTGGGCCAGGCTTCCCTAGTGGCCGTGGCCTCAAATGCATGCAGGTATGCCTCAATGTCATCGGTAGCTCCCATCTTAGATATAAAGTCACTTGCCTTTATTGGGCGGGTATTTTGGACCACCCTCTGTCTCTGCAACTGCAATTCCTCTGCCTTCAGAAGGTTGGCTTTCTTTTGCTCCTCCAAGAGAGCCACGTTTGCTTGCATCTGGGCTTTGCTGGCCAGCAACAAGGGCTTTCAATATGTCCTCCATTTCAGTCGGGCGGGGAGCCTACGGCCAACTTGGAAAACTGGGTGATCAAACCTTCGGTATCCTCCTCTGACATGCACTATTAACGCTTGAGCGTACCCGTATTCTCCACCATCTGTGATGTCACGAGAGGCTACACAGCTTTCAGCGGGATTGCTCAAGTAGTGCAAGGAGACAAGGTTCAAACAAAACAAGGATTTTATTATAGGTCTTGGGAAATTAACGAAAAATATACCAAAATTCTGTTCTCTTGTGGCTCTTTAAGGGTTAACAGTTCAGGGATGTCTCTTCCACATCCAAAATCATAATTCTCACTCGCTCAGATAACTTTTCCCCAGCCTTACTGTAGTCCACGTTGCAGCTAGTGGCCAACCCAGCAAAAAGTCCTTCCAAATGTCTCTCACGTATTTCCACAGGTGCATATATCCAAAGGTGAGTATTTCCCAAAGGTAAGTATCTCCAAATCCTTATATTCCTCATGGAAGTGGACGTGCAGCACTCTTGTCCTCCCGAGAGCCCAGGTTGGAGACTGTGTCTCTTCCCTTCCCACACACCTTCAGCTCATCAGCTCCTCAGCTCCTCATTTGTTTCAGCTGCGTGGGAAGATTGGCCATAGAGGGGTGGAGTTCCCGACCATACCAGCAGATGGAGCCATAGCTGTCTGGGTTTGCAGCCACCTCAGGGGGATGTAACGTCCCTCCAGGACACAGCCTCTCGTGACATCACAATATACAGTGGGGAAAAAATGTATTTAGTCAGCCACCAATTGTGCAAGTTCTCCCACTTAAAAAGATGAGAGAGGCCTGTAATTTTCATCATAGGTACACGTCAACTATGACAGACAAAATGAGAAAAAAAAATCCAGAAAATCACATTGTAGGATTTTTTATGAATTTCTTTGCAAATTATGGTGGAAAATAAGTATTTGGTCACCTCAGACACCTCTGGCTCTCACAGACCTGTAACTTCTTCTTTTAGAGGCTCCTCTGTCCATACTCGTTACCTGTATTAATGGCACCTGTTTGAACTTGTTATCAGTATAAAAGACACCTGTCCACAACCTCAAACAGTCACACTCCAAACTCCACTATGGCCAAGACCAAAGAGCTGTCAAAGGACACCAGAAACAAAATTGTAGACCTGCACCAGGCTGGGAAGACTGAATCTGCAATAGGTAAGCAGCTTGGTTTGAAGAAATCAACTGTGGGAGCAATTATTAGGAAATGGAAGACATACAAGACCACTGATAATCTCCCTCGATCTGGGGCTCCACGCAAGATCTCATGCCGTGGGGTCAAAATGATCACAAGAACGGTGAGCAAAAATCCCAGAACCACACAGGGGGACCTAGTGAATGACCTGCAGAGAGCTGGGACCAAAGTAACAAAGCCTACCATCAGTAACACACTACGCCGCCAGGGACTCAAATTCTGCAGTTCCAGACGTGTCCCCCTGCTTAAGCCAGTACATGTCCAGGCCCATCTGAAGTTTGCTAGAGTGCATTTGGATGATCCAGAAGAGGATTGGGAGAATGTCATATGGTCAGATGAAACCAAAATATAACTTTTTTGGTAAAAACTCAACTCGTCGTGTTTGGAGGACAAAGAATGCTGAGTTGCATCCAAAGAACACTCATACCTACTGTGAAGCATGGGGGTGGGAAACATCATGCTTTGGGGCTGTTTTTTCTGCAAAGGGACCAGGACGACTGATCCGTGTAAAGGAAAGAATGAATGGGGCCATGTATCGTGAGATTTTGAGTGAAAACCTCCTTCCATCAGCAAGGGCATTGAAGATGAAACGTGGCTGGGTCTTTCAGCATGACAATGATCCCAAACACACCACCCGGGCAACGAAGGAGTGGCTTCGTAAGAAGCATTTCAAGGTCCTGGAGTGGCCTAGCCAGTCTCCAGATCTCAACCCCATAGAAAATCTTTGGAGGGAGTTGAAAGTCCGTGTTGCCCAGCGACAGCCCCAAAACATCACTGCTCTAGAGGAGATCTGCATGGAGGAATGGGCCAAAATACCAGCAACAGTGTGTGAAAACCTTGTGAAGACTTACAGAAAACGTTTGACCGGTGTCATTGCCAACAAAGGGTATATAACAAAGTATTGAGAAACTTTTGTTATTGACCAAATACTTATTTTTCCACCATAATTTGCAAATAAATTCATTAAAAATCCTACAATGTGATTTTCTGGATTTTTTTTTCTCAATTTGTCTGTCATAGTTGACGTGTACCTATGATGAAAATTACAGGCCTCTCTCATCTTTTTTAAGTGGGAGAACTTGCACAATTGGTGGCTGACTAAATACTTTTTTTCCCCACTGTATATATATATATATATATATATATATATATATATATATTACTGTAACAGTGCCGGGGAAACGTGGTAGAGAATGCTTCTGATAATCATCTACTCCTTCTGGAGTCTGATCTCACACAAACGTCTAGAGCTTCAATCAAACTACATGTAATTTCTTGTAATTCACCAGAAAGTATTGTCACAGGGTTTCCGCGTTGTCCTGCAAGTTTGTTGATAAATTTAGTTTTGGCTACATCGTTCCTTCAGGTTTTAGGAATGTCGAAGCGATGGGCGTGCTTATGCCATAACCCAATTACTTCCTCTTCTTAAATGCTCCCACATCTACACTCCCAAGGTAGTTGTTATTTGGCTGTGAGGCAGATAGTTCTACATCTGGAAATCAGTCAATTAATTTTCATCCTATTGTGGAAGGAAATGAACGGCTCCTCTTCGTGGCAAACATAGCTATATTTGTAAAGGTGAGTGATGGATGTTATGAAATATGTTCTTTGTTTGAGGCACTTAAAGATAATTGATAATTGATAATTAATAGTCTCTTCTCACGCATCTGAATGCATGAAAGTTGGTCTGCTCTTTGGTCTGAATATAGGCAGTCAAATATATGAACACTCCTGACTCCTGTTGTGTGTGTTGATTGATTTTACACTTTCAATTAACCTACATTATTAAATTAACCGACATGGATAACTGCTTTTTAAAACTACATTTAAAATACAGTAAAGGCTGGTTATTTCAGAGATCGAATTCCTTAAATATTCCCTCGTTCTTCAAACAAAGTCAACACAGTGGCCATTGCTAGCTACCCAACACGACCAGTTAACTGTACTGTAGTAGTTAACTACAATATACTTGTCCTAGCTAGCCAACGTTTAATCATTGCTGCGTCATGAAAGGAACTTGACACAGACACGAATGATCTGTTTAGTGTGTTATCACACTAATGGTGGTTTGTTGTGACCAAGTGTTGGTGCTAAACGGTGTGTTATTGTTATTGGATGCTAGCTTGCTAGTTAGCTATGGTGTCATAGTTAGCTAGCTGAATAAAGTGGGTTGAGTCTATTCCTTTAAACATTGAACCGCTGTGGTTCACAACAATTCTGATTTCTAAAGGTGGAAGTTGGGAGAGTTTTTGTTCGGGTGGTTCAGTGAAACAATTTTAGTTTCTGAGGTAGAAGTTTTTGGTGAGGGAGGCCCTGCTCTCTCCTCTCCCAGATGCTTAGCTCATTTCATTCCGATCTCCTCTGCATTTTTGTAGCCGTTTGCTACAGCCTGTCAACTATGCCTCTGCCTATCCCTGTTCTCTCCTCTCTGCACAGGCTACACAAACGCACCACACACGCGTGGCTGCTGCCTCTCTAACCTGGTGGTCCCTGCACGCACCACCCACGTGGAGTTCCAGGTCGCAGGCAGCCTCTGGAACTGCCGTTCTGCTGCCAACAAAGCTGACTTCATCCCAGCCTATGCCAACCTCCAGTCCCTCGACTTCCTGGCGCTGACGGAAACATGGATCACCACTGAAAACACTGCTACTCCTACTGCTCTCTCCTCGTCTGACCATGTGTTCTCGCATACCCCGAGAGCATCTGGTCAGAGGGGTGGTGTACAGGAATCCTCATCTCTCCCAAGTGGACATTCTCAGTTTTTCCCCTAACCCATCTGTCTATCTCCTCATTTGAATTCCATGCTGTCACAGTCACTAGCCCATTTAAGCTTAATATCCTTGTCATCTATCGCCCTCCAGGTTCCCTTGGAGAGTTCATCAATGAGCTTGACGCCTTGATAAGTTCCTTCCCCTGAGGATGGCTCACCCCTCACAGTTTTGGGGGATTTCAACCTCCCTATGTCCACATTTGACTCATTTCTCTCTGCCTCCTTCTTTCCACTCCTCTCCTCTTTTGACCTCACCCTCTCACCGTCCCCCCTACTCACAAGGCAGGCAATACGCTTGACCTCATCTTCACTAGATGCTGCTCCTCTACTAATCTCACTGCAACTCCCCTCCATGTCTCCGACCACTACTTTGTTTCCTTTTCTCTCTCGCTCTCCTCCCACACTACTCACTCTGCCCCTACACAGATGGTAATGCGCCGCCGCAACCTTCGCTCTCTCTCTCCCACTACTCTCTCCTCTTCCATCCTATCATCTCTTCCCTCTGCTCAATCCTTCTCCCTCCAATCTCCTGATTCTGCCTCCTCAACCCTCCTCTCCTCCCTTTCTGCATCCTTTGACTCTCTGTGTCCCCTATCCTCCCCGGCCGGCTCGGTCCTCCCCTCCAGCTCCGTGGCTTGATGACTCATTGCGAGCTCACAGAACAGAGCTCCCGGGCAGCGGAGCGGAAATGGAAGAAAACTAAACTCCCTGCCGACCTGGCATCTTTTCACTCCCTCCTCTCTACATTTTCTTCATCTGTTTCTGCTGCTAAGGCCACCTTCTACCACTCTAAATTCCAAGCATCTGCCTCTAACCCTAGGAAGCTCTTTGCCACATTTTCCTCCCTCCTGAATCCCCCCCTCCTCTCTCTCTGTGGATGACTTCGTCAACCACTTTGAAAAGAAGGTTGACGACATCCGATCCTCGTTTGTTAAGTCTAATGACACTGCTGATTCTGCTCACACTGCCCTACCCTATGCTTTGACTTCTTTCTCCCCTCTCTCTCCAGATAAAATCCTGCGACTTGTGACTGCAGGCCGCCCAACAACCTGCCCGCTTGACCCCATCCCCTCCTCCCTTCTCCAGACCATCTCCGGTGACCTTCTCCCCTACCTCACCTCGCTGATCAACTCATCCTTGACCGCTGGCCATGTCCCTTCCGTCTTCAAGAGAGCGAGAGTTGCTCCCCTTCTCAAAAAAACAACACTCGACCCCACTGATGTCAACAACTACAGACCAGTATCCCTTCTTTCTTTTCTTTCCAAAACTATTGAGCGTGCCGTCTTTAGCCAACTCTCTTGCTATCTCTCTCAGAATGACCTTCTTGATCCAAACCAATCAGGTTTCAGGACTGGTCATTCAACTGAGACTGCTCTTCTCTGTGTCACGGAGACTCTCCGCACTGCTAAAGCTAACTCTCTCTCCTCTGCTCTTGTCCTTCTAGACCTGTCTGCTGCCTTTGATACTGTGAACCATCAGATCCTCCTCTCCACCCTCTCCGAGCTGGGCATCTCCGGCGCGGCTCACTCCTGGATTGCGTCCTACCTGACCGGTCGCTCCTACCAAGTGGCGTGGCGAGAAGCTGTCTCCGCACCACGTGCTCTCACCACTGGTGTCCCCCAGGGCTCAGTTCTAGGCCCTCTCCTTTTCTCCCTATACACCAAGTCACTTGGCTCTGTCATATCCTCACATGGCCTTTCCTATCATTGCTACGCTGACGATACACAACTAATCTTCTCCTTTCCCCCTTCTGATAACCAGGTGGCGAATCGCATCTCTGCATGTCTGGCAGACATATCAGTATGGATGACGGATCACCACCTCAAGCTGAACCCTGGCAAGACGGAGCTGCTCTTCCTCCCGGGGAAGGACTGCCCGTTCCGTGATCTCGCCATCACGGTTGACAACTCCGCTGTGTCCTCCTCCCAGAGTGCGAAGAGCCTAGGGCGTTACCCTGGACAACACCCTGTCGTTCTCCGCCAACATCAAGGCGGTGACCCGCTCCTGCAGGTTCATGCTCTACAACATTCGGAGAGTACGACCCTGCCTTACACAGGAAGCGGCACAGGTCCTAATCCAGGCACTTGTCATCTCCCGTCTGGACTACTGCAACTCGCTGTTGGCTGGCCTCCCTGCCTGTGCCATTAAACCCCTACAACTCATCCAGAATGCCGCAGCCCGTCTGGTGTTCAACCTTCCCAAGTTCTCTCACGTCACCCCCCTCCTCCGCACACTCCACTGGCTTCCAGTTGAAGCTCGCATCCGCTACAAGACCATGGTGCTTGCCTATGGAGCAGTGAGGGGAACGGCACCTCTGTACCTTCAGGCTCTGATCAGTCCCTACACCCAAACGAGGGCATTGCGTTCATCCACCTCTGGCCTGCTGGCTCCCTTCCTCTGCGGAAGCATAGCTCCCGCTCAGCCCAGTCAAAACTGTTCGCTGCTCTGGCACCCCAATGGTGGAACAAGCTCCCTCACGACGCCAGGACAGCGGAGTCACTCACCACCTTCCGGAGACATTTGAAACCCCACCTCTTTAAGGAATACCTGGGATAGGATAAAGTAATCCTTCTAACCCCCCAAATTGTAAAGTGGTTATCCCACTGGCTATAGGGTGAACGCACCAATTTGTGAGTCGCTCTGGCTAAGAGCGTCTGCTAAATGACGTTAATGTGCCCTTGAGCAAGGCACTTAACCCTAATTGCTCCTGTAAGTCGCTCTGGATAAGAGCGTCTGCTAAATGACTAAAATGTAAATGTAAATGTATATTGTATTGGATCATTTGCTTTCAACTCTTCAATTTCTTCTCTACTCATTTGTAGGTATTTCCAGGTAGCGGTAGCATTAAAAGGTGTCATGTATTGGAAGATTTTGATGGCAGTTCTCTGCTTCTATGCAGTTGTTCCTGGTAAGTTTATCCTGTTATCTACTCCTCTCTTGAGATGTCTAGCCAAGTGATGCGTCTCCTCTGTCTCCTGGGAGTTGGCAATGACGACAAAACATGTTGATGATGTTGACAGTTACTGTTTCATCAATATGGTTATTGCCAATCCCTATCAATGTCAATTATATAGTTGTTACTGGTGACTCTCTCCTGTCACTAAATTGTGAAAGCTCTTGAGCACTTCCATTTAAAAAGATGAATTAAGTTGTATCTACTAATGTTACTAATATTACAGTGCATTCGGAAAGTATTCAGACCCCTTGACTTTTTCCATATTATTTTACGTTACAGCCTTATTCAAAAAATGATTTAATTGTTTTTTCCCCCTCATCAATCTACACACAATACCCCATAATGACAAAGTAAAAACAGGCCTTAAATTGTACTCATTCGTTTTTCTCGGTCGCCCATGCTATTTCAATACTTCAATAATTTGATTTTTCCATTGTGTTAATGATGGTGGATTGATTGATTTCCAAGTTTTTTGTATACATTTTTTAAAGATTAGTGATGAAAAGAGAATTGTCCAGCCCATTTGGTATCTCATGTGTTGGATATTCTAAATTACCAAATAAGGAGAGACAAACTCAATCACCAACCAGGTTATACTTAATAAAACATCTTTATTGTACTTGTTAATAATAAGCCATTTAGCAGACGCTTTTATCCAAAGCGACTTACAGTCATGCGTGCATAAATTTTTTTTGTCTATGGGTGGTCCCGGGGATCGAACCCACTACCTTGGCGTTACAAGCGCCGTGCTCTACCAGCTGAGCTACAGAGGACCACATAATAAGGGAGCAGGTCACACCATATACACTAATGAATAGAGTGAGTGCTCTTCAATAATGAGGGCTGGTCGAACCCAACACTCTTGAGTGTTGGGCCGAGAGCTCTGACATACAGAGATAAACAGAGGTCTTATATAGTAGACCTATAAATGCTTAGTCATGGCTGGTTCCACCACAACTGTCTCAATGTGTTGAACCAACCCGATATCAACCGGATGAGGGGGCCAAATATTATGTCCTCTGTGTTCTCTTGCGAGTACAAAGAACTGTTTGTTCTTAGAATAGAGAATAAGGAGAGACTTCGTTCGGAACAGAGATACCTTGTATCCGAACATGCAAGTTTCAGAGTACAGAGGGTGGGGGTAAGAACACGAGATGTGCACAGCCGTGGTGGACCACGTACAGAGATATATTAAAACAGCAATTTACACAACCAGAATAACAGGATTGTACACACCTATCATTTATATTAACCTTAAAGGAATGCTAATTTAAAAAATCTCTAACACTCACTACACCCCCAAATGCCAGGTCTTGAAATATGCAGACAGACGAACTAAAATAAATTTACATTGTAATACTTCTGACAGCCAACTTTCTAGCTCTGCCCATAACTTTTGAACTTCATAGCATTTTCCACTTAAGACATGACTCTGCCATTGTGTTGTAAATAAGTTTGACAGTAACCCTCCAAAAAGTAATTCATAAAACTTTTTAATTTACACATGTAGGAAGCTAAGTGTTTGTGTTTTTCAATAATCTACATGAGTAGCAGGTGAGTCAGAGACAAAAGGCCTATCATTGTCATTCATCTATTTGGCCTACTGCTCAGCCCCGGCCTCCTCACTTAATTGGCTATCAAGTTGAAAATGTACGTTGAATCAGCAGGTTGTACTCGGATACCGAGAGTGAGATGGATAAACAAAAGGCAAGGCCAAGTGGTGCTCAAAAATGCCTCGAAAATAATTATCTGATTATGCTCATGCCAAATTATCGAAGATTACCACATTATTCAGACCAGTCAGCGACGCCACCTTTTCCTCGACTGACGAAACACCATTGTAGGTGGAAGAAGCTAGTACTTCTGCAGCAGTTAGCACTAGCAGCCTCCCAGTCCCGACAGAGACCTCACTGCCCGGCAATGACAGTGGACTTGCTCCTTTTCCCCTCGAGAATAGTGACATTTGGCTGCATGCGTAGCTTATGACACCTGAAAAAATGAGCAAACCATTGACAAACAGGTAGCCTCCGATCTTGAAAAACAGGGGAACTTTTAGACAGAGGTACTGATGAGAATAACAAACGTAACACTGGCATCATGTAACGCCGCCTTTAGGGGTCATCGCGATGAAGGCTCATGTCATGTAGGCTCAGGTAGGCTACACAGGACAGTTGTATATAAAAACAAATGAATGGTTGCTGATTAGTATGCTGTTGCATCGAATATTCATTTTACAATCTGCAATGTTTGAATTTCAAACTTTAATTACTGAACAAGTAATTACATTATTGCCGCCAGCCAGCAGTCTAAATGGCAGCATTGGGACACAGTGTTTAGCTGTGTGAAATGTTAGGCTTAACATGAGAAAATAACAAACAAATAGGCTTACCAATAAACATTTATCCATGAGCAAAGCAAAGCTATAGGCGCACAGCGATCGGTAGCCTGTACTCCGACCTTGTGGGGTGTTCTGAGAAACTCCAATACACCAGTGACCCTGCAGAGAGACTGTGTTACACCAGTGACCCTAACCCACAATTACTCTACTTCATGCTTCAAGTGAGGCCTACCTTTCTGCCAAGTATAGGGGGTAGGGCTGAATTAATTAATTGTTAATTGGATCAGAGTTATGTCTAGGGCTAACCCTAACCCTAGCTTCATGTCTACTCCCAGCTCAACCCTAACCCTAAAGCTAGCTTCATGTCCACATCTTGGCTCAACCCTAACTGCCAGCAAGTCATTGTCAAGTTTGCAACCCCACTCACCCTGTCCGTTTGTTGCACCTGATGATCTGCCCTGTACAGAGCTTGTGTGTGCACATATTCCCAGTCCGCCCTGTACAGAGATTGCGGCGCCTTGTATGCAAATATGCATGGCTTGAGAGATGCGGTCACCGGCCGAGTATGTGTAGCTAGCTACTTGGTTTAAATATCAACAGTACTGCCACAGCAGCATAACATTTGATCAACACTTGATGACACTTGACTTAGCCAACATCATCATCAATATTAGGTGTAGTTGGCTGATACCTGTAGCAGAGAGAGACAGAAAGACATAGAGAGGTAAATCACAATCAGTAAAATAAATCGAGCTAGCCAACTAGCAGATTTACATCAATCATCAACATCAATGATCAGCTGATAGCCCACCCTCTTTTCCATATGTAAATAATGTATTTAGTAGGCACTGTAACTAGCTTGCTTACAATGTGTGATGATGAGTGAGTGTGTTGCAGAAATAAATAGGCCTATGCTCAAAAATGTGTAAAAAAATCATTTTGAGTGCCTGCCCCCTGAAAGGTCTGTGCGCGGCCTTGACTACAACACATAACATTATGCCATAAGATTGCAACACTGTGCTGCAACACTGTGTGATCATCAGCAAGAAATGAGTAGTCTACAGAGAAAAATATTATGCACGAGATCGTAGAAAATGTATACATTAACATTTAATACAGATGTCGATTATTTATATAAATGTATTCATAGTTTTTCAGTCCAAGTGACTCCAACCGCTGCCCCAACAACAACCACAGGTGCCAACACTACAACCACAGCTGCCAACACAACAACCACAGGCGCACCAACAACAACCACAGCTGCTGTTGCTTCGACAACCACAAACTTTTTTCTTCTGGTGTTCAGTTCAGATGAGATCTTTGCCAGTAATCTCTCAGACAACTCCTCAGTGGTTTTCAGTGATCGGGCTACTAAAACAAAAAATGAGGTAAGATAATTTTTGCAATCAAGCAGCAAATAGAGGTTGTAATGTTGTTTGATTTCAAATTTCCCAGCTATGAGCATTATAAGGTCTGTGTTTTCTCTCTTGAACCTGAAGTCTTCATATCATCTCTGTTTGTTTTTTTCAGATTGAGCCCTTCTATCGCAAAGCCTTTAAAAGTTTCATTCAGCTTTTTGTGTTGAAATTCACGTGAGTGGCAGTCTAAATGCTGTAATGATCTGGGTGTTTTTCTAATAGAAGTTCAAATTGTATTTTTTCCAATTTACTTCAGTCAGTATTTTTTCTATCTTTCAAGGGACTGTACCACTTTTTTAACCTTAGCTCTGTTCCTTGTTTTGGATTCACAGACGTGGTTCCATCATCACAGACTGCAGAATGGAGTTTAGACTTACTGGTAACGAGACTGCACCCAATGCTAATTCAGTGAAAGATGTTCTGGTGGCTGCAGTCAACAGCGGGAATCTAAGTATCAGGGTCAATGACAGCTCCATCACTGTCAGCGGTCAGTTCAACACCTCAAGCACTGATATTTCCGCCACTATGCAACACATCACGCTCAACATTTTACCACAATCATAGCTGCCCATCTTCATTTTGCGTCAATGTGTTACACCAGTGATCTTAACCCACAATTACTCTAGTTCATGCTTCAAGTGAGGCCTACCTTTCTGCCGAGTATAGGGGGTAGGGCTGAATAAATTAATTGTTAATTGGATCAGAGTTCTGTCTAGGGCTAACCCTAACCCTAGCTTCATGTCCACTCCCAGCTCAACCCTAACCCTAATGCTAGCTTCATGTCCACATCTTGGCTCAACCCTAACTGCCAGCAAGTCATTGTCAAGTTTGCTACCCCACCCACCCTGTCCGTTTGTTGTGCCTGATAATCTGCCCTGTACAGAGTTTGTGTGTGCACATGTTCCCAGTCCGCCCTGTACAGAGATTGCGCCGCCTTGTATCCAAATATGCATGGCTTGAGAGATGCGGTCACTGGCCGAGTATGTGTAGCTAGCTACATAGTTTAAATATCAACAGTACTGCCACAGCAGCATAAGATTTGATCAACGCTTGATGACACTTGATTTAGCCAACATCCTCATCAATATTCGGTCTAGTTGGCTGATACCTGTAGCGAAAGAGACAGAAAGACATAGAGAGGTAAATCCCAATCAGTAAAAAAATTGAGCTAGCCAACTAGTAGATTTACATCAATCATCAACATCAAGGGCGGCAGGTAGTGGTTAAGAGCGTTGTGCCAGTAACCAAAGGGTCGCTGGTTCTAATCCCCGAGCCAACTAGGTGAAAAATCTGTCGATGTGCCCTTGAGCAAGGCACTTAACCCCTAATTGCTCCTGTAAGTCGCTCTGGATAAGAGCGTCTGCTAAATGACCTATTTATTTATATCAATGATCAGCTAATAGCCCACCCTCTTTTCCATATGTAAATAATGTATTTAGTAGGCACTGTAACTAGCTTGCTTACAATGTGTGATGATGAGTGAGTGTGTTGCAGAAATAAATAGGCCTATGCTCAAAAATGTGAAAAAAATCATTTTGAGAGCCTAACCCCCTGAAAGGTCTGTGCGCGGCCTTGACTACAACACATAACATTATGCCATAAGATTGCAACACTGTGCTGCAACACTGTGTGATCATCAGCAAGAAATGAGTAGTCTACAGAGAAAAAATATTATGCACGAGATGGTAGAAAATGTATACATTAACATTTAATACAGATGTCGATTATTTATATAAATGTATTCATAGTTTTTCAGTCCAAGTGACTCCAACCGCTGCCCCAACAACAACCACAGGTGCCAACACTACAACCACAGCTGCCAACACAACAACCACAGGCGCACCAACAACAACCACAGCTGCTGTTGCTTCGACAACCACAAACTTTTTTCTTCTGGTGTTCAGTTCAGATGAGATCTTTGCCAGTAATCTCTCAGACAACTCCTCAGTGGTTTTCAGTGATCGGGCTACTAAAACAAAAAATGAGGTAAGATAATTTTTGCAATCAAGCAGCAAATAGAGGTTGTAATGTTGTTTGATTTCAAATTTCCCAGCTATGAGCATTATAAGGTCTGTGTTTTCTCTCTTGAACCTGAAGTCTTCATATCATCTCTGTTTGTTTTTTCAGATTGAGCCCTTCTATCGCAAAGCCTTTAAAAGTTTCATTCAGCTTTTTGTGTTGAAATTCACGTGAGTGGCAGTCTAAATGCTGTAATGATCTGGGTGTTTTTCTAATAGAAGTTCAAATTGTATTTTTTCCAATTTACTTCAGTCAGTATTTTTTTCTATCTTTCAAGGGACTGTACCACTTTTTTAACCTTAGCTCTGTTCCTTGTTTTGGATTCACAGACGTGGTTCCATCATCACAGACTGCAGAATGGAGTTTAGACTTACTGGTAACGAGACTGCACCCAATGCTAATTCAGTGAAAGATGTTCTGGTGGCTGCAGTCAACAGCGGGAATCTAAGTATCAGGGTCAATGCCAGCTCCATCACTGTCAGCGGTCAGTTCAACACCTCAACCACTGATATTTCCGCCACTATGCAACACATCATGCTCAACATTTTACCACAATCATAGCTGCCCATCTTCATTTTGCGTCAATGTGTTACACCAGTGACCTTAACCCACAATTACTCTAGTTCATGCTTCAAGTGAGGCCTACCTTTCTGCCAAGTATAGGGGTAGGGCTGAATAAATTAATTGTTAATTGGATCAGATTTATGTCTAGGGCTAACCTAACCCTAGCTTCATGTCCACTCCCAGCTCAACCCTAACCCTAATGCTAGCTTCATGTCCACATCTTGGCTCAACCCTAACTGCCAGCAAGTCATTGTCAAGTTTGCTACCCCACCCACCCTGTCCGTTTGTTGTGCCTGATAATCTGCCCTGTACAGAGTTTGTGTGTGCACATGTTCCCAGTCCGCCCTGTACAGAGATTGCGCCGCCTTGTATCCAAATATGCATGGCTTGAGAGATGCGGTCACTGGCCGAGTATGTGTAGCTAGCTACATAGTTTAAATATCAACAGTACTGCCACAGCAGCATAAGATTTGATCAACGCTTGATGACACTTGATTTAGCCAACATCCTCATCAATATTCGGTCTAGTTGGCTGATACCTGTAGCAGAAAGAGACAGAAAGACATAGAGAGGTAAATCCCAATCAGTAAAAAAATTGAGCTAGCCAACTAGTAGATTTACATCAATCATCAACATCAAGGGCGGCAGGTAGTGGTTAAGAGCGTTGTGCCAGTAACCAAAGGGTCGCTGGTTCTAATCCCCGAGCCAACTAGGTGAAAAATCTGTCGATGTGCCCTTGAGCAAGGCACTTAACCCTAATTGCTCCTGTAAGTCGCTCTGGATAAGAGCGTCTGCTAAATGACCTATTTATTTATATCAATGATCAGCTAATAGCCCACCCTCTTTTCCATATGTAAATAATGTATTTAGTAGGCACTGTAACTAGCTTGCTTACAATGTGTGATGATGAGTGAGTGTGTTGCAGAAATAAATAGGCCTATGCTCAAAAATGTGTAAAAAAAATCATTTTGAGTGCCTAACCCCTGAAAGGTCTGTGCGCGGCCTTGACTACAACAAATCAGCAAGAAATGAGTATTCTACAGAGAAAAATATTATGCACGAGATGGTAGAAATTTTATACATTAACATTTAATACAGATGTCGATTCATTATATAAATGTATTCATTGTTTTTCAGTCCAAGTGACTCCAACCGCTGCCCCAAAAATAACCACAGGTGCCAACACAACAACCACAGCTGCCAACACAACAACCACAGCTGCCAACAAAACAACCACAGGAGCACCAACAACAACCACAGGAGCACCAACAACAACCACAGGTGCACCAACAACAACCACAGCTGCCCCACAAACAACCACAGCTGCTGTTGCCTCGACAACCACAAGCATTTTTCTTCTAGTGTTCAGATCAGACGAGATCTTTGCCAATACTCTCTCAGACAGCACCTCAGCGGTTTTCCGTGATCGGGCTACTAAAACGAAAAATGCGGTAAGATCATTTTTGCAATCAAGCAGCAAATAGAGGTTGTAATGTTGTTTGATTTCAAATTTCCCAGCTATGAGCATTATAAGGTCTGTGATTTCTCTCTTGAACCTGAAGTCTTCATACCATCTCTGTTTGTTTTTCAGATTGAGCCCTTCTATCGCAAAGCCTTTAAAAGTTTCATTCAGCTTTTTGTGTTGAAATTCACGTGAGTGGCAGTCTAAATGCAGTAATGATCTGGGTGTTTTTCTAATAGAAGTTCAAATTGTATTTTTTCCAATTTACTTCAGTCAGTATTTTTTTCTATCTTTCAAGGGACTGTACCACTTTTTTTAACCTTAGCTCTGTTCCTTGTTTTGCATTCACAGACGTGGTTCCATCATCACAGACTTCAGAATGGAGTTTAGACTTACTGGTAACGAGACTGCACCCAATGCTAATTCAGTGAAAGATGTTCTGGTGGCTGCAGTCAACAGCGGAAATCTAAGTATCAGTGTCAATGCCAGCTCCATCACTGTCAGCGGTCAGTTCAACACCTCAACCACTGATGTTTCTGCCACTATGCAACACATCACGCTCAACATTTTACCACAATCATAGCTGCCCATCTTCATTCTGCGTCACTTCACTATACAATGCAGTTTACATAAGGTAGCATGTCACTCTATTCAGAGCAACATATAACATGTCAGACAGGGACACATTTGAGCATAAATGAATGCTACCATTTACACAAATTATGGTAGAAAGGACTAGTGCCATTTGAGTAGGCTGCGGACGTAGCGTCTCAAAAATCTAGAGGTGCATGACAACATCTGCGGCCAACGCACCACTACAGCCGATGCGCAGGTCTTTTGGTGTGCTTTGTCATCACTTTTTCTACAACTCACCTAGGCAACACTTGTCTTTTCTATCATAAATTAGGCTTTAGTGTTACTAGCATTAGTGGCTATGTAGCTATGCTGCCCCTGTGATGCTGTCACATCAACATGTGAAAATGATAGTTTAGATAGCGATGATGATTAGAATGATTGTACATGTGTTTCAAGTGTTATAACTGGAATCCCATTTTTTATATCCACAGTTCTAAGCTCATCCATGTCGCCAGTTGTGAACGGTGTGTTTTCCTCTTTTGGAATGACCCTGGTTTTCCTGCTGCTGTCTGCTGCAATGCACAGACTTTAAGACCAGGACACATGGAAACATGCATGCACGTGCTTTGCCATCTCATTTGCAACCCTGCACGTCATTACACATGTAACTCCTTTTCTTAATCACATAGCCCTCTTTTTCCAGTGAACTTTGTCTATAGCATATGCATATTAGGATCCAGCCATCAACTGTTGTATGTGAAGTCACCACATCAAAGAGAAAAGAGCTCTATCATTCAGAAGCAAATTATATTAGTTTAATCCTAGACTGCTCTTTAACATAATGTTAAACATATTGTACAAGAATGGATGCTTAAGCAGACTTTATTTGTTTGGTTATAGCCCATAGTAAAATATAATGTAGCGCATGTTTTATAATACATTGAGTGTCATTATAAAGTAAACCTTTTAGTGGACTGAATTTCAATATGCAGTTAATGAAGGCAGGGCAAACATTGAAACCCGACCTGAAGATAATCCCAACTGTCAAAATCACCCAGCATCACTATTGTGAGAATATGTCTGCGTTAATACAATTAGCCACTATTTGTGTACCGTTGATATGATTAAAATAAAAAGGAAACTTTGGAAGAACTTCTTGTCAGGTTCTTTCTTTGAACTGGTCCAAGAGAAATCTAGAAATCTACTCGTTATTACAGAAGTCGAAAAAAGGCACTGTGATTATGGAATCCATTCCATGTGAAAAAGGAACAGTGTGCATTTTCCTGACATGAAGTAATGAAAGAATGAAAATTATATAATTCATTAAAATAAAATACAATTCTCCAATTTTAGCCATACCAACCAAGGCTTGATGATTTGTCAATTTATTTATGATTTCTGAAATGTCTTCAAGAAGGCCTGGGTGAACACAAATGATCAAATACTGTATATGCCTAACAATCATGTATTCATAAATGCTAATATGAAAAAAAATGAAATAAATTAATACAGATAATGTGACCTATAGCATTAAAGACAATAGACAGGTCAATCCATTTCTTTACTTTATAAAAACGTTTTTCTTAAATATTAATAAGGTATATACAGCATTCATCATTCTTGTTTTAATCCAAGTATTTTTGATTATATTGCAATCTGCCCACCATATGAATTGCAGTAGCATAGCATGTAAACAAAGCTTTTGAAAAGAGACTAAATTTGAGCTTACTCTGTTTTCTTCCTATAAAATCATATCAGTGTTCAGCTGGTGTTTTGGCCATGATTATGTTTGCAGGTGAATTTTGTCATTATTAACTTATTCTCCTGATTAATCATTATTACAGTTAAAACAAGTTGAGCCACTTAAAATGTGAAAGTCCCTCCCCTCTGAAAAAAATAAATATGGCACACCTAGTTTTCCTCTCTATTTCCATTCCCTCCCGTATTCACTTTCATACCAGTTGTTGTGTTCCTCGGTTAATGTCCTTTAGTTCACAAGGGTTATAGCCAGCTGATGTCCTTTACTTTAAAAGGGTTATAGCCAGCTGGACCGTCCTGTTAGCATTGTGAAGAGTATGGGTAGCCAAACTGCAATCCCCATGGTGATTTTCAAGGTGTTGGGTCGTGAGGCAGTGGTGTCTGCGACTTCAGCTGCTGTAGTTGGTGCTGTGGTGGTAGCGATTGTAAGGGTTTAACAGGGGAAGAGAGTGAAATAACATTAAGATTTATTCCCTTGTATGAAGCTCCATTCGTTTTCGTAAGAATGGTGATAATGGCACAACTACATTGGAAACAGTATAAAATCTTAGAATAGCAGATGGAATTACTTACTTGCACTAATGGAGGTTGTATCAACGGTTAGGAAGGTGTTCCCCTGATGTAGAGATTGAATCAATCCCTGCTTTGCACTCGTTGCACTGGGAACCACTGTCTGGTTATTGAAAATAAGGGTCATGTTGACACTAACTGAGCCACTCCTGTAAACCAAGAAATGTATAAAGATAGTCCCGTGTAGCTCAGTTGGTAGAGCATGGCTCGTGCAACGGCAGGGTTGTGGGTTCGATTCCCACGGGGGACCAGTATGAAAAAATGTATGCACTCACTAACTGTAAGTCGCTCTGGATAAGAGCGTCTGCTAAAATATTTAGTTTTTCTTTTGAGGTCAGATTACATTTACATTTTCGTCATTTAGCAGACGCTCTTATCCAGAGCGACTTACAAATTGGTGCATTCACCTTATGATAGCCAGTGAGACAACCACTTTACAACACATATGTATATATATATTATTATTTGTTTTAAAAAAATTGGGGGGTAGGGGGAGGGTAGAAGGATTACTTTTATCCTATCCCAGGTATTCCTTAAAGAGGTGGGGCTTCAAGTGTCTCCGGAAGGTGGTGAGTGACTCCGCTGTCCTGGCGTCGTGAGGGAGCTTGTTCCACCATTGGGGTGCCAGAGCAGCAAACAGTTTTGACTGGGCTGAGTGGGAACTGTGCTTCCGCAGAGGTAGGGGGCCAGCAGGCCAGAGGTGGATGAACGCAATGCCCTCGTTTGGGTGTAGGGACTGATCAGAGCCTGAAGGTACAGAGTGCCGTTCCCCTCACAGCTCCGTAGGCAAGCACCATGGTCTTGTAGCAGATGCGGGCTTCAACTGGAAGCCAGTGGAGTGTGCGGAGGAGCGGGGTGACGTGAGAGAACTTGGGAAGGTTGAACACCAGACAGGCTGCAGCGTTCTGGATGAGTTGTAGGGGTTTAATGGCACAGGCAGGGAGCCCAGCCAACAGCGAGTTGCAGTAATCCAGACGGGAGATGACAAGTGCCTGGATTAGGACCTGTGCCGCTTCCTGTGTAAGGTAGGGTCGTACTCTGCGAATGTTGTAGAGCATGAACCTACAGGATCGGGTCACCACTTTGATGTTAGCGGAGAACGACAGGGTGTTGTCCAGGGTCACGCCAAGGTTCTTTGCACTCTGGGAAGAGGACACAACAGAGTTGTCAACCGTGATGGCGAGATCATGGAGCGGGCAGTCCTTCCCCGGGAGGAAGAGCAGCTCCGTCTTGCCGAGGTTCAGCTTGAGGTGGTGATCCGTCATCCACACTGATATGTCTGCCAGACATGCAGAGATGCGATTCGCCACCTGGTTATCAGAAGGGGGAAAGGAGAAGATTAATTGTGTGTCGTCTGCGTAGCAATGATAGGAGAGACCATGTGAGGATGTGACAGAGCCAAGTGACTTGGTGTATAGAGAGAATAGGAGAGGGCCTGGAACTGAGCCCTGGGGGACACCAGTGGTGAGAGCACGTGGTGCGGAGACAGATTCTCGCCAGGCCACCTGGTAGGAGCGACCTGTGAGGTAGGACGCAATCCAAGAGTGAGCCGCGCCGGAGATGCCCAACTCGGAGAGGGTGTAGAGGAGGATCTGATGGTTCACAGTATCAAAGGCAGCAGATAGGTCTAGAAGGATGAGAGCAGAAGAGAGAGAGTTAGCTTTAGCAGTGCGGAGAGCCTCCGTGACACAGAGAAGAGCAGTCTCAGTTGAATGACCAGTCTTCAAACCTGACTGGTTTGGATCAAGAAGGTCATTCTGAGAGAGATAGCAAGAGAGTTGGCTAAAGACGGCATGCTCAAGAGTTTTGGAGAGAAAATAATGAAGGGATACTGGTCTGTAGTTGTTGACATCGGAGGGATTGACTGTAGATTTTTTGAGAAGGGGTGCAACTCTCGCTCTCTTGAAGACGGAAGGGACATAGCCAGTGGTCAAGGATGAATTGATGAGCGAGGTGAGGTAAGGGAGAAGGTCTCCGGAGATGGTCTGGAGAAGAGTGGAGGGGATAGGGTCAAGCGGGCAGGTTGTTGGGCGGCCGGCTGTCACAAGTCGCAAGATTTCATCTGGAGAGAGAGGGGAGAAAGAAGTCAAAGCATAGGGTAGGGCAGTGTGAGCAGGACCAGTGGTGTCATTTGACTTAATAAATGAGGATCGGATGAGGATCGGATGACGTCAACTTCTTTTCAAAATGGTTGACGAAGTCATCCACAGAGAGGGAGGAGGGAGGGGGAGGAGGAGGAGGATTCAGCAGGGAGGAGAAGGTGGCAAATAGCTTCCTAGGGTTAGAGGCAGAGGCTTGAAAATTTAGAGTGGTAGAAAGTGGCTTTAGCAGCAGAAACAGAGGAAGAAAATGTAGAGAGGAGGGAGTGAAAAGATGACAGGTCGGCAGGGAGTCTAGTTTTCCTCCATTTCCGCTCGCCTGCCGGAGCCCTGTTCTGTGAGCTCGCAATGAGTCGTCAAGCCACGGAGCAGGAGTGGAGGACCGAGCTGGCTGGGAGGATAGGGGACATAGAGTGTCAAAAGATGCAGAAAGGGAGGAGAGGAGGGTTGAGGAGGCAGAATCAGGAGATTGGAGGGAGAAGGATTGAGCAGAGGAGAGAGAGAGCGAAGGTCGCGACGGCGCATTACCATCTGAGTAGGGGCAGAGTGAGTAGTGTTGGAGGAGAGCGAGAGAGAAAAGGATACAAAGTAGTTGTCGGAGACTTGGATGGGAGTTGCAGTGAGATTAGTAGAAGAACAGCATCTAGTAAAGATAAGGTCAAGCGTATTGCCTGCCTTGTGAGTAGGGGGAGACGGTGAGAGGGTGAGGTTAAAAGAGGAGAGAAGTGGAAAGAAGGGAGGCAGAGAGAAATGAGTCAAAGGTAGACGTAGGGAGGTTAAAGTCACCCAGAACTGTGAGGGGTGAGCCATCCTCAGGAAAGGAACTTGTCAAGGTGTCAAGCTCATTGATGAACTCTCCAAGGGAACCTGGAGGGCGATAAATGATAAGGATGTTAAGCTAGAATGGGCTAGTGACTGTGACAGCATGGAATTCAAATGAGGAGATAGACAGATGGGTCAGGGGAGAAAGAGAGAATGTCCACTTGGGAGAGATGAAAATTCCTGTGCCACCGCCCCGCTGACCAGATGCTCTCGGGGTATGCGAGAACACATGGTCAGACGAGGAGAGAGCAGTAGGAGTAGCAGTGTTTTCAGTGGTAATGGATGTTTCCGTCAGCGCCAAGAAGTCGAGGGACTGGAGGGTAGCATAGGCTGAGATTAACTATGCCTTGTTGGCCGCAGAACGGCAGTTCCAGAGGCTGCCGGAGACCTGGAACCCCACGTGGGTCGTGTGTGCAGGGACCACCAGGTTAGAGAGGCAGCAGCCACGCGGTGTGGGGCGTATGTATGGCCTGTGCGGAGATGAGAGAACAGGGATAGACAGACACATAGTTGACAGGCTACAGAAAAGGCTACACTAATGCAAAGGAGATCGGAATGAAATTAACTAAACATCTGGGGAAGCGAGGCCTCCCTCACTAACCTTTCACTGAAACACTCAAATACAACTCTTCCAACTTCAGATGCTTAAACAGTTGTTCCCCAAAAAGTATTTAGAAAGATGACAATGTGTATACAATTTATTTTGAAATGTTCTTAATGTATTGTTATTTCTAAATAATTATATTTAAATGTAGACATTCATACAGTTACAGAATACAATTAATTGTTACTTACGTGAATTTAATTATCTTACACCTTAGGTACGTTAAAGGGTAAATTATTTTGTAACCACGATTCACCTGTGAAAAAATTATCTATTACTATGAATAATTTCAATCAATAATTTCAGCATTATTGTTCAAAGACAAGCTGCTCACCTCTGTGGTAACATTTGCTGCCAGTTCCTGATATGCTGTTGTGGAAGAGTCAGAATAGTCACTTAGGAATGTACGGAACATTCTGAATCCTAATCCCAGTGATCCCTCATTTGCTGTCGGTGCTGCTGCTGAGTCGGTAGTTGTGGTTGTCTCGGCTGTGGTGGTTGTGGGAGAAAATGTGGTTGTTGTGGGTGTGGTTGTGGTTGTTGTAGCAGCAGCTGTTGTTGTCCTAACAGCAGCTGTGGTTGTTGTGAGAGCAGCTGTTGTTGTCGTGGAAGCAACTGTGGTTGTCGTGGGATCAGCAGTGGTAGTCATAGCTCTGGATAAGAGTGTCTGCTAAATGACGTAAATGTAAATGTAAATAGGTGCATCTGTGGATGTTGTAACCGCAGCTGTTGGTGTGGCATCTAATGTGGTTGTCATGGCAGCAGGTGTAGTTGTTGGAGCTAATGTGGTTGTTGTGGGAATAGCTGTTGTTGTCATACCTGCGGCTGTGGTTGTTGATTGTGAAGCTGTGGTTGTTGTAGCTATGGCTGTGATTGTTGTGGGTGCAGCTGTTGTTGTTGTAAGTTCAGCTGTGGTTGTTGTTTGTGCAGCTGTAGTTATTGTGGGAGCAGCTGTGGTTGATGTGGTAATAGCTGTTGTTGTAGTAGCAGCAGCGGTAGTCATATATGCCACTGTGGATGTTATAGCCACAGCTGCCGTTATTGTGATAGTGAATTTGGTTGTTGTGGGGATAGCTGTGGTTGATGTAGCAGCTGTTGTTGTGTAGCAGCAGCTGTGGTTGTTGTTGGTGCAGCTGTGGCTGTTGATGGTGCAGATGTGGTTGTTGTTGGTTCAGCTGTGGTTGTTGTAGCTGCAGATGTGGTTGTTGTTGGTGCAGCTGTGGCTATTGACGGTGCAGATGTGGTTAATGTTGGTGCAGCTGTGGTTGTTGTAGCTGCGGATGTGGTTGTTGTAGCTGTGGTTGTTGTTGGTGCAGCTGTAGTTATTGTGGGAGCAGCTGTGTTTGTGTAGCTGGTCCTGTGGTTGTTGTGGGTGCAGCTGTGGTTGTAGTTGCTTCAACTGTAGTTGTTGTGGGAGCAGCTGTGGTTGATGTGGGAGTAGCTGTTGTTGTTGTTGCATCACCTGTGGTTGTTGTAGGTGCAGCTATGGTTGTTGTTGGTAGTGCTGTTGTTTTCGTGGCAGCAGCTGTGGTTGTTGTAGGTGGAGCTGTTTTTGTCATGGCAGAACCTGTGGTTGTTGTAGGTGCCGTTGTGGTTGTTGTTGGTGCAGCTGTAGTTATTGTGGGAGCAGCTGTGTTTGATGTGGTAGTAGCTGATGTTGTCATGGCAGCAGCTGTGGCTGTTGTAAGTACAGCTGTGGTTGTTGTTGGTGCAGCTGTGGTTGTCATGGCAGCAGCTGTTGTTGTTGTTGGAGACACTGTGGTTGTTGTGGCGGAGGTTTGGTTGTTGTTTTTGCAGCAGCTGTTGTTATTGAAGCTGTGGTTGTAGTTGAGGCTGTGTTTGTCCTTGGTGCAGCTTTGGTTGTTGTGGTGGCTGCTGTGGTTGTTATGAGAGCAGCTGTTGTTGTCATGGCCTCAGCGGTGGTAGTCATAGGTGCCGCTGTGGTTGTTGTAGCCACAGCTTTTGTTGTTGTGGCAGCTAATGTGGTTGTTGTGGGAGCAGCTGTGGTTGACGTAGCAATAACTGTTGTTTTCATACCTGCAGCTGTGGTTGTTGTTGGTGCAGCTCTGGTTGTTGTGGCTGCAGCTGTGGTTGTTGTACCTGCGGCTGTGGTTGTTGTTGGTGCGACTGTTGTTGTTGGTGCAGCTGTGGTTATTGTGGGTGCAGCTGTGGTTGTTGTAGCTTCGGCTGTTGTTGTTGTGTATGCAGCTGTGGTTGTTTTTGGTGCAACTGTTGTTGTTTTGGGAGCAGCTGTGTTTGATGTGGGAGTAGCTGTTGGTGTTGTGGGAGCCACTTTAGTTGTTGTGGAGGTGGCTGTGGTTGTTGTAGCCGCAGCTGTTGTTGTAGATGTCCTTTTAACTGCGGCTTTGGTAGTTGCGGCAACTGTGGTGATTGTAGCAGCTGTTCTTGTAGTTGTTGTCCCTGGAAGACCACTTAAATTAAGTATTTTAAATTAACCCAATATTAAATGTGCCATGGGTCAATGTTGAAGGTGATGACAATGACAACAAGGTCAGCAATGATGGCTTTACTTACTTGCAGGAATGGGTTTTTTATAAACAGTGAGGAAGATCTTCCCCTGAGTCAATCCCTGTTCTGCACTGGTTGCATTTGGAACCACACTCTGTGTCTTGAAGATACGTTTAATGTTGCCAATCCCTGAACCACTCCTGTAAAAAATGGTATAGACAAAGAGATACATAGTATTCCTTTTCAAGTGAGGTGCTTGAATTGTTTCCGAAACATTTTCATTCATTTAATGATTTATTTTATACATTTGAGAATAATAGAAAATTGAGAATTGAGAAATATTGTTTTACATTGTAGTGTCGAGAACTATGCTGAGATGCTGTGAGAACAAGGAATACGCGGACACTGTACTTTGATTATAAAGGTTTATTATATCAAAGGATTTCAGCGAATATTTACAGATATCTGCAGACATCTGGAGAATAACCAAACCCAATCTCTAATAGGTTATTCTCCCCTCCTTTGACCCAAACCATAGTATATATATCCTATGTAACCTGATATGGGTGTTTTCCCCTACAGACCAATCCCAGGGCTCCACCTAACAGACTTCCTCTGTTTTAGGGTGCCCCTATAGAACTACTCTCCAGATGCTCCCTTAAGCTGAGTCAACATCCTCTAAGACCATTTGCAACCGTCAGCAAAGTCATAAATTGTTCAGATACCACAACATCTCTATTATTCAACTTTTATATAATCATATCAATGTTGTTTAAGTAACGCTATTAGAGTATCGATACACAGTTATACAATCATTAGTAACTCACAAGAAATGTATGATCCTACACCTTAGCTAGGACAAATGATTATTTTTTCTGTATACACGATTCACCTGAATCAAAAACAGTTAATTAGTGTCAATAACTCCATCCTATATTTCAACTGTGAACCTACTGACACATTCTTGTTCAAATATGGAATGGTTTTCACCTCTGTGGTCACATCTGCTGACAATTCCTGATATGCGGTTGTGGAGGTGTCCAAATAGTCATTTAGTAATGTACGGATCATTCTGAATCGTAATCCCACTGACCCCTCGTTTCCTGTGAGTGCTCTTGTTAAGTCTTTAGTTGTAGTTTTGGCGGCTGTGTGATTGTGGGAGGAGCTGTGGTTGTACTGACGATGGATGTTGATCCTGCAGTTGTTCCTATAGAGCTAAAAAAGGGTGTTGATACTGCAGTTGTTTCAGTAGTGAGTTTGGCTGTTGGTGCTGTGGAACCAGAAACTGACATTGAAGAGCCAGGAGATATTGATCCTGCAATTGATGTCAAAGTGCTGACAGGTGTTGTTGACCCTTCATTTGTTGCTATGGAACTAACTGGGAGTGTTGATCCTTCAGTTGTTCCTGTAGAACTTATGAGTAGTGTTACTCCTGCAGTTGTTCCTGTTGAGCTAACTGGGGGTGTTGATCCTGCAATTGTTGCCAAACTGATAACAGAAGGTATTGATCCTGCTATTGTTGTTCCCGTTGATGACGTGGGAGTTATTGCTGTTGAAGTAGAATCAGTATTTAATCTTTTGGAACTAGCAACGGTTGCTGATACTGAAGTTACTCCTGATGTGATTGAGGGTGCAGCTGTTGTAGTAGGAGTTAACTCTATAAAACCAGAGATATGGCATTCAACAAATTAACCTTGGAACAGTTTATAAAAAATACATTGAAATGTTGCAAGCAAGCTGTTTATGTGTGCTCCTTTTGAATTATGTTCTAAATATGTTTACTAGATGTGCAGAGAACATCTCTATTCATGACACCTGATGACAATGACAAAACAAATATGGCTTACTTGCAATGATGGATGCAGTTTCAACTGAAAGGGCGGTGCTGCCCTTGGACAGAACTTCAGTAAATGCCTTCTCTGCACTGGTTGTATCGGGAACCACTGTGTTGTTGTTGAATATAAGAGTCATGTTGACTATCACTGAACCGCTCCTGTATTGTAAAAAAAAATCATTTTCACAGGTTAAGTACAACTGCATTGTAAATGATTTGTGTAAAAGAGTCATGCATATCAGATTAAAAGTAGAAACAAGTTTGTACTTACGAGAATGTATTGACGCGATATTTTGTATGTAATGGGATAGATTGTCCTGTACCCACGATTCACCTGACAGAAGAACAAAACAAATAAATGTAATGTTTATATAATAAGGAGTAAGCCGGTATTTGAAAAAATAAACAACTGATTAATGGAACTGAAGAAATTTAACAACTCTCAAATTCATAGACAGAGCTATGGATGCAAGGACTGACCATCCAGGAGATAAAAATGATAGTTTTATTCATGTTCTGAAGTTATAGAGTGCTTATTTACAATAATATTGTTTACAAATAATAGAGTAAACAAGCTTTTATGTTGGTTTCTGATGGGGTATGACAGTTGAACGTGAGACATTTACGAGTTATATTCTTCAAGAATCAATGGCTATATATAATTCCTTTAAATCCAAATATGTATGTACCAATGTGTGACGACCCTCCCACTCTGTCTGCCGAATTCTCTCTTTGTTCTGGTATTCCTTAATAGGATGTCGGTGGGCGGAGCCGGGAGGGTCGTCAAAGTAATGGGACACACCTGGGCTCGGGTGTGTCCCAGGGATAAATACACCTTTCCCCCATTCATTGTGGAGACTCTCTCCATGCAGACACACTGTTGGATTTTGGTTGTGGCAGTTTTGTGGGTTCGTGTTTGTGTTTGTTTATGTGTTTGTTTATGTGTTTGTTTGTTTGTTTTTTGGCACCTTTCAACACTCCTCATTATCACGTCTATGCACGCATCCACTCACATTACTGAGAACACACACCATTGTTCATTGTATATAGTTTGCTTTGGATAATAAATATAATTTATTCTTTATCTCCACATTGTCTCCCTATTTGTTATGAGCTGGTTTGTGACAAGTGGGGGCTCGTCCAGGATCATCATCACATTTTAGTGTATAGTATTTTGGTGTATTAATGTTACTTGGGATTCGCTATGGTTGGTATTCACTGCATAGTCTTTTATAAGTGTTTGGTATAGTGCCTTAGAGACGTTTCAGTGATTTTGGTTGTCCGGTGACGTTATCAAACAGTGCGTTGCCTGGTAAAGCATGCCAGTAGGCCTAATATTAGTGTTTGGCTAACTGGTATGAGGATTTTATTTGGGAGAAACCATGGAGTTAGTGTTCGATAAACTCTTTAGGTACTTTGTTTGCGTCTTTTGGTACAGCTTTTTTTGAGTTGGGATGTTTGGTAGTCCCAGTATTGGTTACCTTCTGTTTGTTAAACTAGCCACTGCGATAGATAGTTTTGTGCTGCGTTAGAGTACAGTGGTTAATTTCCAGGCCCCTGCCCAGGCTGGAAACTCTTGGTCTACTCGCTGTTGGGACATTGGTCTGAGGTGAGTACAATCGGCTGTGTACCTCAGTGGGAGATTTGGGTAGGGTAGTGCTATTTGCTACCCGGAGCTATAGCCTTTCTTTTCCCCTGTTAGGCTTGGCGACGTGTTCCACTTTGGAATACGTTGGGCATTGTTTTTGTGTGGTGTCCATGGACGGAGAAGTTTTCTCCGGCTCATCCATGGCTTAGGTGGAATCTGCCAGCGTGCTGGTTTTTTCCCATGCCAGCGGGCTACAGTGCTTAATTACCCACAGCGAATCCGCACAAAGACTAGGGTGTAGGTTTAGTTATTGTATGATTTGGGGAAGCTCCCTATATATCTCATCTCTCTCCTGCGGTGTCCAGTGTGATTGGCTCTTCTCTTGTTGTGGTCTGGTGCGTTCAGCAGAGGGGAAGAGCGTGATTCTTTTTAGTAGTTATTTGTGACTATGGAGTCTAACGTAGACGAGTTCATTCGCATTCCATCAGAGGAGCTGTTAGAATGATGTACTAACGAACAGCTGTTGAAGATCGCTGAACATTACCGGGTTGAAATTAGTGATTAACCTCTAAAATTCTGTTAAGTTGATATTGAAGGCCAACCTGATGGAGTGGTATACTGGAAGTTGCCACTGGGGCACTCTGGCAAGGACTCGCCACCTCCCCAGCAGTCTCCCCGTTTCCTTACAATGGCCGCTCCGTCTGTTAGCGTTAGTGGTCTGTCTTTTGAACAGCAGAAAAGAGCTACTTCTGCTACAACTGGAGCATGATCGTGTTAAGCTCGAGCATGATCGTGTTAAGCATCGAGCATGATCGTGTTAAGTATGAAAAGGAATTGGAATTTAAACAGGATTTGGAGCATGCTAAAATTAAGCTGCAATGAGCGGTTGGAGTTGGTTAGGGAAGGAAAGCTCTTGGGGGAGAGTTTGCTCTGGGAAGGTGACCCTGATTTACCTATGGGTCGCTCCTCTCTGTCGTGCCCCGAACACATTTGATATTGTTAGAATCTTACGGCTGTTGCCAAAATGTAATGAAGGACCCTGAGTTATTTTCGTTGTTTGAGCGTGTTGCTGACACTAGGAGTTGGCCTGACTGATCGCACTTTAATGTTGCAGTGTGTGTTGACTTGTAAAGTGCAGGAAGCATATTCATCTCTTGGTGTAGCTGACAGTGTCAGCTATGTTAAGGTTAAAATGGCTGTTACAGATTTACGAATTGGTTCCTGAGGCTTACCGCCAATGATTTATCTTCAGTTTAATCGCTGGTGTTCCGCCTCTGCGGTTACAACTTTCCAAGGGCTGTGTGATCTGATTATTCTAAAGCAATTTAAGGACACAATCCCTGATCGAATAGCCATGTACATTAACCAACAAAGTGAAGCTGCTGTTTTGGGGGATGAGTATGTTTTGACTCACAACTGGACGTTCGGAAAGATTTGGGTCTCGCCCACCGAGATACTCTGATTCACGGGCAGAGCTTCATTTGTCTAGGGTTGAGCCTGGCTCCCGTGGTAAAGCTGACTTCGGTCAAGTGTCACTATCAGGGTTCAAGTCATTGGAAAAATGAATATGCTGTTCTCAGGGCTAAGGGTAAATTCGCGCTACGGCGTTAGCAGCGCCTGTCCTACATCAGTTCACTCCTGTCACTCCGTCTCATGCCCAGGTGCATGTAAAAGTCCCAATTGACCCAGATTATTTACCTTTCATTACGGACGGTTTTGTCTTTGTTAGGAAGTAATGACCTAGTGCAAGTGAAGATCCTAAGGGACACAGGTGCCTCTGAGTCATTTGTGTTACCCTTCTCTGCTGAGACTGATTCAGGGAATAGTGTTTTAATTAGGGTAATCTGTTTGAACACTCAGTTCCATTGCATAAACTGATGTTGGATTCTGAACTGGTGAAAGGTGAGGTAGATGTAGGGGTGCGTCCTTCGTTGCCTATTGAGGGTATAGACGTTATCCTTTGGAATTACTTGCCTGATGAGCCTGTATGGCCTGTCGTGTTCTATCTCTAGTGGTTTCCTGTAAGCCGTCATTCGTTTCCCAGAGGTGTTCTCTGCGTGCGCGGTGACGCGTTCCATGAGCCGTGGCGACCTGGTCACAGCGCCGGCTAATGATGATGGTACAAAGAAATCTGTCACTACTTTCCCCGTTATCTGTGCCCCACTCTGATCTAATCAAAGAGCAACGGGCTGACCACACATTAGAAGAGTTGCGTGACAAAATTGTGCCTGTGGAAGAGTTGGGAGATTCGCCCATGGCTATTTTCTACAAGATGATGTCCTGATGAGAAAATGGGTGCCTCATGGTAGTATTGTGGGGAGGCAATTAGTCAGGTTGTGGTACCAGTTAAGCTCGTGAGTTGGTGCTGAAAACATCTGGGCGTGTGAACCTACAATCATATACTGAGATTTATTTTGGCCTAGGTTAAAGAGGGATGTTTCTGCGTTTATCAACCTGTCACACCTGTCAATTAACGGGTAAACCTAATCAAGCTATTAAGCCGGTACCGCTGTTTCCTATTCCCGTACTCAGCCAACCTTTTGAACATCTGATTATTGACTGTGTTGGCCCTCTGCCTCACTCTAAGAATGGTAGTAGTTACCTGTTCACTGTGATGTGTCAGACCACTAGGTTTCCTGCAGCCTATCCTCTCCGGTCTATCACGATTGTCACGGTTTCGGCCGAGGCTGCTCCTCCTCCTGGTTCGGGCAGGCTTCGGCGGTCGTCGTCCCCGGAGTACTAGCTGCCACCGATCTATGTTTCATGTTCGTTTGGTTTGGTCTTGATGTTGTACACCTGTGTCTTGTTAGTCCTCGTTAGTGTCCTATTTAGTTCTTGTTGGTTGTGTTTGTCTTTGTGTGTGATTGCTCTTCTTTTTTCGTGCTGGAGCTACGTACTTCCCTCCAGTGTTTTGGAGAGGTTTTTCGCACATGTTAGTGCGCCGTTTGTTTGACGCCTGTGTGCGCCGTGATTTCGCCATCGGGCTTATTGTGCTTATTTTTCTACGTGAATACTGCACTAAAGTGTTTTGGACTGAGCTTCTGCGTCCTGCGCTTGATTCATGCACCACACCCACCTTCAGCACCCCTTGACAGAATAACACACCAGAATGGAATCAGCAGGATCTGCAGTTACGCCTGAGTCGCTCGAGGAGCATGTCCGCGGGCAAGATGACCAGATACGACAACTGGGGACCGCTCTACAGGACGTCATCAACACCTTGCACCGATGGGAGGCCAGCCGGGGGTACCCACATCTCCACCTACCCTGCCAACCCCATCGGCCGGTCCACCAGTCCCAGGTCCGGAACCCAGGGGGATTCGGCTCTCGCTCCCGAGGGCGTATGACGGAACAGCTGCCGGGTGTCAGGGTTCCTCCTGCAGGTGGAGCTCTACCTGGCCACTGTACACCCGGTGCCCTCGGGACACGAGAGCGTTTCCGCCTCATCTCCTGTCTCACGGGCAAGGCGTTGGAGTGGGCTAACGCCAGTGGAGGAAGATGGACGCCAACACCATCTCCTACGCCGAGTTCTCCCGGCTCGCTTCAAAGCCGTGTTCGACCATCCACCTGAGGGCAAAGCGGCGGGGGGAGCGTCTAGTCCACCTGAGACAGGGGAGGAGGAGCGCACAGGCGTTTGCTCTAGAGTTCCGGACTCTAGCGGCGGATGCAGGGTGGAATGAACGGGCCCTCATCGACCATTTCCGATGTAGCCCTACGGGAGGGCGTTCAACGTGAGTTGGCCTGCAGGGATACCCATCTTACCTTCGACCAGTTGGTCGATATGTCCATCCGTCTGGACACCCTGCTGGCCACCCGTGGACGTCCCAGGGGGTCCGTCCATTCCGCCCTCCGGCACCTCCGAGCCGAGCCCTATGGAGCTCGGGGGTGCAGGGCGCTAGAGAAAGGAGGAGGAGGAGCCCGAGGGCATGTCTCCTGCACCAAGTGCGGTCGTGGAGGGCACACTGCGGCCAGGTGCTGGGGAGGGTTCTCCGGGGAGAAGACAACAGGCCACGCACTGGGGGGCCTCCCAGGTGAGTAGACGTCCCACTTACCCAGAGCTTTCTGTTGCGCACTTTTGTATACCTGTTTGTTTTCCACAGGTTGCACCTCATTCCCAGCATAAGGCGCTAGTAGATTCAGGCACAACTGGGATTTTGTTGATCGGAAGTTTTGTTTAGATTTAGGGATCTCTCTCCTACCTGTTTACAAACCTTTTCCCGTTCATGCCTTAGATAGCTGCCCGTTGGGGTCGGGGGTTGATTAGGGAGATCACAGCGCCACTTCGGATGTGTGCGCAGGGGGTCATGCGAAGAGACTATACAGCTGTATCTGATCGACTCTCCTGCGTACCCAGTGGTGCTGGGAATTCCTGGTTAAGCACCCATAACCCTGCTATTTCATGGCAACAGAGGGCTCTCGATGGGTGGTCTGCTCAGTGCGAGGGGCGATGTCTGCAGTGTTTCCGTGGGGGCGACTTCGGTGGAAAGTCCAAACCAAGTGCCCGCACTGCACATTCCGCCTGAATATGGGGATTTAGCTCTCGTGTTTAGTAAAACTAGGGCGACGCAGTTGCCTCCTCATAGACAGGGGGATTGTACGATTGATCTCCAGGCAGGAGCAGCGCTCCCACGGAGCCATGTGTATCCTTTGTCTCAAGAGGAGAGAAAAGCTATGGAGACTTACATAGCCGAATCTTTGAGACAGGGATACATTCGGCCCTCCACTTCTCCCGCCTCCCTCTAGCTTCTTTTTGTGAAGAAGAAAGATGGAGGGGTTGCGCCCGTGCATTGATTACCGTGGTCTCAATCAGATTACTGTGAAATACAGTTATCCACTCCCTCTGATTGCGACCATGACGGCGTCATTGCATGGAGCCGTTTTTCTACAAAATTGGATCTCAGGAGCGCGTATAACTTGGTGCGCATTAGGGAGAGGCGCGAATGGAAGACAGCGTTTAGTACCACGTCCAGGTCATTTCGAGTATCTTGTCATGCCATATGGGTTGATGAATGCTCCATCAGTCTTCCAATCCTTCGTAGATGACATTTTCCGGGATATGCAGGGACAAGGGGGTGGTCGTGTACATTGATGATATTCTGGTGTACTCGTCTACCCGGGCCGAGCATGTAACCCTGGTGCGTCATGTATTGAGGAGGCTGTTGGAGCACGACCTATATGTCAAGGCAGAGAAATGTCTGTTTTTCCAGGAGTCGGTCTCCTTTTTGGGTTATCAGTTGTCCCGCGTCAGGGGTGAGAATGGAGTGGATCGTGTGTCCGCTGTGCGTAATTGGCAAACCCCAACCACTGTAAAAGAGGTGCAGCAGTTCTTGGGCTTTTTGCGAATTACTACCGGAGGTTTATCCAGGGTTTTGGACAGGTGGCAGCTCCCATCACGTCCCTTCTGAAAGGGGGTCCGGTGCGCCTGCAGTGGTCAGCTGATGCGGACAGGGCCTTTGGGAGACTGAAGGACCTGTTTACGTCGGCTCCGGTGCTGGCGCATCCGGATCCCACATTACCCTTTCAGGTTGGGGTGGTGGCGTCTGAGGCAGGTATAGGGGCGTTCTCTCTCTAACGGTCCGGCACGCCACCTAAACTCCGCCCCTGTGCTTTTTACTCAAAAAAAGCTCAGCCCGGAGCGTAACTTCATGACGTTGGGGACAGGGAGCTGTTAGCTGTAGTTCAAGCCCTTAAGGTGTGGAGGCATTGGCTTGAGGGGGCTCAACACCCCTTTCCTCATTTGGACTGACCATCGGAACCTGGAGTACATCCGGGCAGCGAGGAGACTGAACCCTCGCCAGGCTCGATGGAGTATGTTTCTCACCAGGTTCGTATTTAAAATCACGTACATCCCTGGGTCCCAGAATGGTAAGGCAGATGCGCTGTCCCGGCGGTATGACACGGAGGAGAGGTCCGTTGAGCCTACTCCCATACTACCAGAGTCTTGCCTTGTGGCACCG
Organism: Coregonus clupeaformis; assembly: GCF_020615455.1. NCBI lineage: Eukaryota > Metazoa > Chordata > Actinopteri > Salmoniformes > Salmonidae > Coregonus > Coregonus clupeaformis. Next base: position 41,414 of record NW_025535815.1, on the reverse strand, counting down.
GTGGTGTGGGAGGTCGATGCCGAATCGACGGCGTTGCGTGCGACCCCCAGCCCTCCACAGTGTCCTGAGGGTCGGAGTGCGTTCCCTGCTCGAGTCGGGATCGACTCATTTACTGGGCTCACATGTCACCCTCCTCTGGACATCCGGGTATTGGCCGGACAGTGCATTGCCTTAGCACTAAATACTGGTGGCCTACTTTGGCTAGGGATGTGAGGTTTATGTCTCCTCCCTGCTCGGTGTGCGCCCAGTGTAAGGCGCCCCGACATCTGCCCAGGGGGTAGTTACAACCCCTGCCCATTCCACAACGACCATGGTCCCACCTCTCGGTGGATTTTGTGACAGACCTTCCCCTCTCTCAGGGGAATACCACCATCCTGGTCGGTGTAGGACCGGTTCTCTAAGGCCTGTCGTCTTTTCCCTATGCCGGGTCTTCCTACTGCCCTACAGACCGCTGAGGCCCTATTTACCCACGTCTTCCGGCATTACGGGGTACCCGAGGATATAGTGTCTGATCGAGGCCCCCAGTTTACCTCCCGTGTTTGGAGAGCGTTCATGGAGCGTTTGGGGGTCTCGGTTAGCCTTACCTCAGGTACCACCCGGAGAGTAACGGGCAGGTAGAACGGTGTCAACCAGGATGTGGGTAGGTTTCTGAGGTCGTATTGCCAGGACCGGCCTGAGGAGTGGGCACGGTACATTCCCTGGGCCGAGATGGCCCAGAACTCTCTCCGCCACTCCTCTACCAACCTAACCCCCTTCCAATGTGTGTTAGGTTACCAGCCGGGTTCTGGCACCGTGGCAGCAGAGCCAGATCGAGGCCCCTGTGGTGGATGATTGGATGAGGCGCTCGGAAGAGACGTGGAACGCTGCCCATGTCCACCTGCAGCGGGCCGTCCTTCGTCACAAGGCGAGCGCCGATCTCCACCGCAGTGAGGGGCCGGTTACGCACCCGGAGATTGAGTCTGGCTCTCTACCAGAAACCCTACCCCTCCGCCTGCCCTGCCGGAAGCTGGGTCGGCGGTTTGTAGGGCCCCTTTAAAGTCCTGAGAAGATTGAACGAGGTGTGTTATAGAGTTACATCTACCTGTTGAGTATAAGAATATTAACCCCTCGTTCCATGTGTCTCTTCTCAGGCCGGTGGTAGCTGGTCCACTCCAGGACAATGAGATAGGAGAGACTCCTCCGCCCCCACTGGACATCGAGGGGCTCCGGCGTACACCGTTCGGTCCATCTTGGACTCCAGGCGCCCGGATGGGGGTCTCCCAGTATCTCGTGGAGTGGGAGGGGTACGGCCCGGAGGAGCGGTGCTGGGTGCCGCGGAGGGACATCCTAGACCCATCTCTCCTGTCGGAGTTCCACGGGACCATCCCGCGCCCTGCTCCGTGTCCTCCTGGTCGTCCCGAGGCCGGGGTCGGCGCACGGCTGGAGCCGCGCGTCAAGGGGGTACTGTCACGGTTTCGGCCGAGGCTGCTCCTCCTCCTGGTTCGGGCAGGCTTTCGTGGTCGTCGTCCCCGGAGTACTAGCTGCCACCGATCTATGTTTCATGTTCGTTTGGTTTTGTCTTGATGTTGTACACTCTGTGTCTTGTTAGTCCTCGTTAGTGTCCTATTTAGTTCTCGTTGGTTGTGTTTGTCTTTGTGTGTGATTGCTCTTCTGTTTTCGTGCTGGAGCTACGTACTTCCCTCCAGTCTTTTGAGAGGTTTTTCGCTACATGATAGTGCGCCGTTTGTTTGACGCCTGTGTGCGCCGTGATTTCGCCTTCGGGCTTATTGTGCTTATTTTTCTACGTGAATACTGCACTAAAGTCTTTTGGACTGAGCTTCTGCGTCCTGCGCTTGATTCATGCACCACACCCACCTTCAGCACCCCTTGACAACGATTAAGTCGGTGCTAAACTGAGTCAAAGCTTTTATCTCACTGTTTGGAATCCCTAAGGTCATTCAGAGTGATCAACATTCTAATTTCACCTCTAATCTGTTTGGTCAGGTTCTCCAACAGCTCCATATTAAACATAATTTGTCTAGCGCCTATCACGCGCAGTCAAGGAGCGCTGCACGTTTCCATCAAACACTAAAGTCTTTCGAGAGCTTATTGTATGGATAGGGATTGGGAGGAGGGGTTGCCTTGGTTATTGAGCCGGTTCGTTACAAATCTTTTCAATTTTCACCTAAAATTACAGTAACAGAACCATGTCCAAATGGCATGTATAATGTCCAATTGGCATATGTAAGTATTGAAAGTACTAAATCAGGATGCATGTCCATTTGCCATATATGATCATAGGAAGTCAGTTTCAAACCCAAAAGTCAGTGAACCATGTCCAAATTGCCTATATAATGACCAAATGGTGTATATATTATTCAGTATGTTAAGTCCTGAATCAACCGAGAAGGTCTATTTGTCATGTTTGGTCATAGGAAATAAGAATTTCTTGTTGGTGTTAATTTCAGCATGTCCATTTCGTAATGGGAAGTCCTTATTGATATACATTGGCAATGGACTGGCATAGTATTGTGTAATGGACTGTCCAATTAGCAGAGTAATTCATTATGATTTTAGCCTGTCCAATATACCGTATGAGTCAAACAGACATAGTGGTTCCTCTCCCTCTCACTCATTGTTGTTGAGTTCAGTATGTCCATTTGGTGATGGTAAATCACTGCTTAAACATATTGGAAATGGACAGTGTCCATCATAATATGTTAAGACTGGCAATGTATCACCCACAAACAATCACCCACATGCTCTTAAGGAAATTGTGAATGTCATGGATACATTAGAACTAGTAGATATATGGAGGCTTAAATATGCTGATCTAGTGAGATATACATGGCGGAGACTGAATCAAGCTAGTCGTCTTGACTTCTTTCTTATCTCATTCTCGTTGGCACCAAAAGTAAAAAAAGTGTTGATAGGGGACAGAATGCGGTCGGACCATCATATAATAGGCACTATACATTACTCTGACTGAATTTCCACGTAGTAGGATATTGGAAATTTAATCAAAGCCTATTAGATGATAATTTATTTATAATTAGAACAAAGGAATTTATAACCGACTTTTTCCAACATAACATAGGTACAGCGAATCCCCTATTGTATGGGACACCTTTTAAATGTGGCTTTAGAGGGCCATGCAATTCAGTACTCATCTCAGAAAACAAAAGCAATTTAGGTCAAAAGAGTTTATACTAAGAAAGGAAATAGAAAGTCTAACAGAACTGATAGATGGCAATAAAAACTTGTAAGCATAGAGGCTCAGAATAAATTAGAGGAAAAACAAAAAGAAATGGAAAAACTTATTCAAGAAAGATCAAGTGTAATATATTATAAAAATAAAGCAAACTGGATGGAATATGGGAAAAATTTACAAAATTCTTTTTTAATCTTCAACATAGGAATGCTACCAAAAAGAACTTAATGAAACTGGTTACAATTGACCGAGTCACCCATAATTCACCTAATGATATTTTGAAGGAAGAAACAAAGTATTTTAAGCATATGTTTTCTTTTCAGTCGCCTCCATCTCCTCTAACTGAAGCTAATTGTAGAGATTTTTTTCTATTGATAATGTCAAATTAACAGCCACACAGAAAGACTCATGTGAAGGTGAAATTACAGAGGAGGAACTTCTGGATGCAATTAAAGACTTTAAGTCCGGGAAAACTCCAGGGGTTGGATGGCATACCAATCGAGGTATACCAAACCTTTTTTGATATACTAAGAGGACCGTTATTAGCATGTTTTAACCACTCCTATGTAAATGGTAGATTATCTGACACTCAAGAAGAAGGTCTGATCTCATTATTACTGAAACAGGATACAAGTGGAAAATATAAAGATCCAGTCCATTTACAAAATTGGAGGCCCCTTACACTTCAGTGTTGTGATGCAAAAATCCTAGCAAAATGTATAGCGCATTAGAATTAAAAAGGTATTGTCGGATATTATTCATTCTAATCAGACAGGTTTTTTACATGGAAGATACATTGGAGATAATATAAGGCAAGTATTGGAAACAATAGAACACTATGGAAAATATGGGAAACCAGGCCTGCTATTCATAGCAGACTTGAAAAAGCATTTGATAAAGTTCGACTGGAATTTATATATAAATACCTGGAGCATTTCAATTTTGGAGAATCTCTTATAAAATGGGTCAAAATCATGTATAGTAACCCTAGGTGTAAAATAGTAAATAATGGCTATTTCTCAGAAAGTTTCAAACTGTCAAGAGGAGTGAAACAAGGTTGTCCACCTATCGGCATATCTATTTATTGTGGCCATCGAGATGTTAGCTATTAAAATCAGATCCAATAATAATATCAGAGGATTAGAAATACAGGGCTTAAAAAACAAAGGTGTCATTGTACGCAGATGATTCATGTTTTCTTTTAGATCCACAACTAGAATCCCTCCACAGCCTCATAGAGGATCTAGATACATTTTCTAACCTCTCTGGATTAAAACCAAATTATGACAAATGTACTATATTACGTATTGGATCACTAAAAATACAATTTTTACATTACCATGTAGTTTACCAATAAAATGGTCTGATGGTGATGTGGATATACTGGAATACATATCCCAAAGGAAATAAATGATCTCACTTCAATAAATTTTTAATAGAAAGTTAGCAAAAATAGATAAGATCTTACTACCATGGAAAGGAAAATACCTGTCAATTTGTGGAAAAATCACCCCTGATTAACTCTTTAGTATTATCCCAGTTTACCTATTTGCTTATGGTCTTGCTCACTAGCTAGCAAACAGTTTTTTTAAATTATATGAGAAAAAAATATTCAATTTTATTTGGCGGCAAGCCAGACAAAATTAAAAGAGCATATTTATATAATGAATATGAATTCGGAGGACAGAAATTATTAAATATTAAAGCATTAGACCTATCACTAAAATCTTCAGTCATCCAAAAGTTATACTTAAATCCGAACTGGTTCTCAAGCAAATTAGTAAGATTGTCTCACCCACTGTTCAAGAAAGGCCTTTTCCCTTTATTCAGATTACAACCTCTCACTTTCAGTTATTCGAAAAGGAAATAATCTCCCAAATGTCACTATTTTTAAAACAAGCCATAGAAAGTTGGTTGCAATTTCAATTTAATCCTCCAGAAACGACAGAACAAATAATGCAACAAATATTGTGGTTAAATTCAAATATACTAATTGACAAAAAAACCTTTATTTTTTGACAGAATGTTTAAAAAAGGTAAAAACGTAATCTTCGTAAATGATATCATCGGTAGGACTGGTGGAGTTATGTCGCACATGCAGCTAACAAAAACATATGGAAATGTCTGCTCTACCCAAAATTACAACAAATAATTGCAGCCTTACCGCACAAAGTGGAATAAGAAAGTTGAAGGGGAGAAAGTAAGGAACTTGTCTGTCGGCCTTGCATTAAAGAACATAATTGGTTAAGGGAAAACTGTGATAAATAAAAAAGTATATCAGTTTCACTTAAGGACCAAAGGATTGACAGCCGTCCCATATAGATTGCAAAATAGTTGGGAAGAGATCTTTGACGTACCGATCCCATGGCATAGTGTTTATGAACTGACACGCAAAAACGACACTGGATTCAAAAATTAGAATCTTTCAATTTAAATTATTATATAAAATTCTTGCTACCAATAGAATGTTATTTATATGGGGATACAATCTTCCCAGCTCTGCAGATTTTGCTGTGAAGAGATAGAATCATTAGATCATTTGTTTTGGTTCTGTCCATTTGTAGCTTGTTTTTGGACACAGGTCCAGGAATGGCTAAAGGATTGCAATATTTACCTGGAACTAACCTTGCAGATAGCATTACTGGGTGATCTGAAAAGTCATAGTCAATCAATCAATAATATAATAATACTTTTAGCAAAAATGTTTATTTTTAATTCACAATCTGTAGAAGCAATGAGAATAGAAAGGTTCAGAACTTTTGTAAAACATCACAGTACGGTTGAAATATATATGGCAAATAGAAATCCTATATGGATGGTGTTAAGAGATAGATGGGAGGTATTGAATAGAGTTGAAGGATGGGACTAATAACAAATAACAACAAATAATAACAAAGATAGCTAATAATGTAAGCATACTGTGTCCATAATAAGTATATAGGTTGTATGTTGGGGAGCTTTTGGGAAAGAGCACAGTTAGAAAGATATGGCATTTAGAAGCAAACCGGATGGACATCATGAAAATGATCGGAGAGGTTGAGAGTAGAAGAAGTTCAGGAGCAAAAAATAAATAAATATATATATATATATATATATATATATATATATATATAGATATAGAATTATTGTAAAATTAACTCTGTCCATAAGGTGTAGATAGTAAGTATAGACCGGAAGTAGAGGCCTGGGCGTTGTTGTTCACTAATTTACTCCAAGTAGGGAAAGGATGGTGGGGTTGAAAAGTAATAAAGGGAAATATATATATAAAAATAAAAAAACATGGGGATTGGAAGTGATGCAGACAATTACATTGATAGAAGATACAATCTATCTGCAATATTAAGCTGATCCATCCCCCAAAAAAAAAAAAAAAAAAAAAAAGACTGGCAATGTATTATGTGTAATGGACACTGTCCATTAGCAATATATTACAATGGGAATTTACCATCACATATTGGACATAGTGTTACATTGCTGAAATGCCCAATTGTCAGGCTTGTTGAACTTGGGATGGCCTAGCAGTGATAGTGGTTCCTCTCCCTCGCTCGTTGGTGTTGATTTCAGCCTGTCCATTTGGTGATGGTAAAACACTGCTTAAACATATTGGAAATGAACAGTATGCACGTACACTATATGTGCTGTCCTTGCTTAGTTTTTTTTAAATGATTCTGAGCAATGACATACACTGTCCAATTAGCAGAGTAATTTATTGCCAATGGACAAAAAGTAAGAGTCAAACAGACAGTGTTTCCTCTCCTTCACTCTTGGGTGTTAATTTCAGCTTGTCCATTTGGTGATGGTAAAATGCTGTCCATTAGCAATATGTTACAATGGGCATTTACCATCACAAATTGGACATGCAGTTAAAGGGTTTAAACTAATAAAGTCCACTACTGGGATACTCTACTGTACAAATACAATTGAAATGTGCTGTCCTTTGACTGTTTATGATGATTTTAAGCAATGAGATGGCTGACTTGATTGCTGTCCAATTGCAATATGTTACAATGGCATTTGCCATATGATATATTGCAATCACATACTTCCCGTTTAGGATATGAAGAGGACCATGTAGTCTGTTCATATTGATATCTGTAGAGCTACCTGTGACCCTGAACACGTGGCAAAAGGAACTCTGCCAATTGCATGCACAGAATTAGAGTTAGAGCGTAAACTGTAAACCAATGTTATCCTAAGGGAACAACTCGGATGGGTCAAACTGAATGAACCGCCGCACGCAGCTAGAATAACTCTGTGGCTTGTCCACCCCAACCTCCCCCCATGACCCAGTCGAAAATGGCGTGTCTCTGTGTGACTCAGAGGCTGCAATATGTCAAAATCATGTTGAAATCACTACTAGTCATGTTTCATTCCGGGCATCCTTATTTGCACAGTCGCTGCGGTCTGACCCGGAAAAGTGAGCTACGGTCAAGTGGGGCACCTCGTTGAACTCGGAACGGCATAGAGATGATAGTGGTTCCTCTCCCTTGCTCGTTGGTGTTGATTTCAGCATGTCCATTTGGTGATAGTAAATCCCTGTTTAAACATATTGGAAATGGACAGTGTCAATTTGCCATATCATATATTGCCAGTGCCAATATGTCCAGTATAACATATTGGCACTGGCAATATATCATATGGCAAATGGACACTGTCCATTAGCAATACGTTACAATGGGCATTTACCATTACAAATTGGACATGTAGTTAAAGGGTTGAAACTAATAAAGTCCACTACTGGGACACACTACTGTACAAATACAATTCATATGTGCTGTCCTTTGACTGTTTATGATGATTGTAAGCAATGAGATGGCTGACTTGATTGCTGTCCAATTGCAATATGTTACAATGGCATTTGCCATATGATATATTGCAAGTTCAAACTTCCCATTTAGGATTTGAAGGGGACCATGTACTCTATTCATATTGATATCTGTAGCGATATCGGTGACCCTGAACACGTGGCAAAAGGAACTTTGCAAATTGCATAAACAGAAGCAGAGTTAGAGCATTACCTTTAATCCAATGTTATCCCAAGAGAACAACTCGGATGGGTGAACCTTTTTGAACTCAGTACGGCCTAGAGAGTATAGTAATGCCGTTTGTTTGCCATTCAGTGATGATTTTAGCCTGTCCATTTGGTGATGGTAACTCCCTGTTTAAACATATGGGTAATGGATGCTGTCCATTATTTTACATTTACATTTACGTCATTTAGCAGACGCTCTTATCCAGAGCGACTTACAAATTGGTGCATTCACCTTATAGCCATGGGATAACCACTTTACAATTATTATAGTTTTTTTTTTTTTGGGGGGTAGAAGGATGACTTTATCCTATCCCAAGTGTTTCTTAAAGAGGTGGGGTTTCAAATGTCTCCGGAAGGTGGTGAGTGACTCCGCTGTCCTGGCGTCGTGAGGAGCTTGTTCCACCATTGGGGTGCCAGAGCAGCGAACAGTTTTGACTGGGCTGAGCGGGAACTGTGCTTCAGCAGAGGTAGGGGAGCCAGCAGGCCAGAGGTGGATGAACGCAATGCCCTCATTTGGGTGTAGGGACTGATCAGAGCCTGAAGGTACGGAGGTGCCGTTCCCCTCACGGCTCCATAGGCAAGCACCATGGTCTTGTAGCAGATGCGAGCTTCAACTGGAAGCCAGTGTAGTGTGCGGAGGAGCGGGGTGACGTGAGAGAACTTGGGAAGGTTGGAACACCAGACGGGCTCGGCATTCTGGATGAGTTGTAGGGTTTAATGGTACAGACAGGGAGCCCAGCCAACAGCGAGTTGCAGTAATCCAGACGGGAGATGACAAGTGCCTGGATTAGGACCTGTGCCGCTTCCTGTGTAAGGCAGGGTCGTACACTCCGAATGTTGTAGAGAATGAACCTACAGGATCGGGTCACCGCCTTGATGTTAGCTGGGAGAACGACAGGGTGTTGTCCAGGGTCACGCCAAGGCTCTTCGCACTCTGGGAGGAGGACACAACAGAGTTGTCAACCGTGATGGCGAGATCATGGAATGGGCAGTCCTTCCCGGGAGGAAGAGCAGCTCCGTCTTGCCAAGGTTCAGCTTGAGGTGGTGATCCGTCATCCATACTGATATGTCTGCCAGACATACAGAGATGCGATTCGCCACCTGGTTATCAGAAGGGGGAAATGAGAAGATTAGTTGTGTGTCGTCTGCGTAGCAATGATAGGAGAGGCCATGTGAGGATATGACAGAGCCAAGTGACTTGGTGTATAGCGAGAATAGGAGAGGGCCTAGAACTGAGCCCTGGGGGACACCAGTGGTGAGAGCACGTGGTGCGGAGACAGCTTCTCGCCACGCCACTTGGTAGGAGCGACCGGTCAGGTAGGACGCAATCCAGAGTGAGCCTCGCTTGGAGATGCCCAGCTCGGAGAGGGTGGAGAGGAGGATCTGATGGTTCACAGTATCAAAGGCAGCAGACAGGTCTAGAAGGGAAAAGAGCAGAGGAGAGAGAGTTAGCTTTAGCAGTGCGGAGAGTCTCCGTGACACAGAGAAGAGCCGTCTCAGTTGAATGACCAGTCTTGAAACCTGACTGATTTGGATCAAGAAGGTCATTCTGAGAGAGTTAGCAAGAGAGTTGGCTAAAGACGGCACGCTCAATAGTTTTGGTGAGAGAAGAAAGAAGGGATACTGGTCTGTAGTTGTTGACATCAGAGTGATCGAGTGTTGGTTTTTTGAGAAGGGGTGCAACTCTAGCTCTCTTGAAGACGGAAGGGACATATCCAGCAGTCAAGGATGAGTTGATCAGCGAGGTGAGGTAAGGGAGAAGGTCACCGGAGATGGTCTGGAGAAGAGAGGAGGGTATAGGGTCAAGCGGGCAGGTTGTTGTGCGGCCGGCCGTCACAAGTCGCAAGATTTTATCCGGAGAGAGAGGGGAGAAAGAAGTCAAAGCATAGGGTAGGGCAGTGTGAGCAGGACCATTAGTGTCATTTGACTTAACAAACGAGGATCAGATGACGTCAACTTTCTTTTCAAAATGGTTGGACGAAGTCATCCACAGAGAGGGAGGAGGGGGAGGAGGATTCAGCAGGGAGGAGAAGGTGGCAAAGAGCTTCCTGGGGTTAGAGGCAGATGCTTGGAATTTAGAGTGGTAGAAAGTTGCCTTAGCAGCAGAAACAGATGAAGAAAATGTAGAGAGGAGGGAGTGAAAAGATGCCAGGTCCGCAGGGAGTCTAGTTTTTCCTCCATTTCTGCCCGGCTGCCCGGAGCCCCTGTTCTGTGAGCTCACAATGAGTCATCAAGCCACGGAGCTGGAGGGGAGGACCGAGCCGGCCGGGAGGATAGGGGACATAGAGAGTCAAAGGATGAAGAAAGGGGAGGAGAGGAGGGTTGAGGAGGCAGAATCAGGAGATTGGAGGGAAAAGGATTGAGCAGAGGGAAGAGATGATAGGATGGAAGAGGAGAGAGTAGTGGGAGAGAGAGAAGGTTGCGACGGCGCATTACCATCTGAGTAGGGGCAGAGTGAGTAGTGTTGGAGGAGAGCGAGAGAAAAAAGGATACAAAGTAGTGGTCGGAGACATGGAGGGGAGTTGCAGTGAGATTAGTAGAAGAACAGAATCTAGTAAAGATGAGGTCAAGCGTATTGCCTGTCTTGTGAGTAGGGGGGGATGGTGAGAGGGTGAGGTCAAAAGAGGAGAGGAGTGGAAAGAAGGAGGCAGAGAGAAATTAGTCAAAGGTAGACGTAGGGAGGTTGAAGTCCCCCAGAACTGTGAGGGGTGAGCCATCATTAGGAAAGGAACTTATCAAGGTGTCAAGCTCATTGATGAACTCTCCAAGGGAACCTGGAGGGCGATAGATGACAAGGATATTAAGCTTAAATGGGCTAGTGACTGTGACAGCATGGAATTCAAATGAGGAGATAGACTGATGGGTCAGGGGAAAAATAGAGAATGTCCATTTGGGAGAGATGAGGATTCCTGTGCCACCACCCCGCTGACCAGATGCTCTCGGGGTATGCGAGAACACATGGTCAGCGAGGAGAGAGCAGTAGGAGTAGCAGTGTTTTCAGTGGTAATCCATGTTTCCGTCAGCGCCAAGAAGTCGAGGGACTGGAGGGTAGCATAGGCTGAGATGAACTCTGCCTTGTTGGCAGCAGAACGGCAGTTCTAGAGGCTGCCTGAGACCTGGAGCTCCACGTGGGTGGTGCGTGCAGGGACCACCAGGTTAGAGAGGCAGCAGCCACGCAGTGTGAGGCGTTTGTATAGCCTGCAATGCGGAGAGGAGAGAACAGGGATAGACAGAGGCATAGTTGACAGGCTGCAGAAAATGGCTACAATAATGCAAAGGAGATCGGAATGAAATGAACTAAACATCTGGGAAAGGGAGAGAGCGGGGCCTCCCTCACCACAACACCCAAATATAACTCTCCCAACTTCCACCTCAGAAACTATAATTGTTGTAAACTACAGCGGTTCAATGTTTTCTAGGAATAGACTAGTCATAAGACGCCACAGCCAGCTAGCATGCTGGACTCCAACATCACGGTTTAGCACCAATTCTCCACAACAAACCACCAGTGTGTCAACACGCCAAGCAGATCGTTCGTGTCCGTGTCTAACGTTGTGGGTTAGTCCTGACAGCTTGAGCGAGTCCGTCGTCAACTTATTCAGCCAGTTAGTTAGCTAGAATAGTTAGCATACTAGCTAGCCATTGCTTTCAGACAAAGAAGAAACCCCTCCTTTCACGGCACGAACACACAGAGAGAGAGCCAAACTAACGTTAACTAGTCACCCATGTCCCGAATTCCTTGAACGACTCTAGCTACCAATATGTAAAATAAATCACAAATGTAGGTTATGACTTACCCCTAGCAGCTACTGTTAGCTAGCCAAGTGCAAAGCTAGCCACTGAATTGACTCAACCAGTTCGCGTCAGTTCGCTAGGTCGTTCCAGCTATTGTTTACTAGTTGCTATCCAGGTAGCAACAAGCTAGCTAAATTTCAAGCACAGTAGCCACTTCCTACCTAACGTTAATGGTTTAGACAATGAGGTTAGAAAACAGCTGAATGGTAGGCAAATATTGGATGTAATTATTGTAGGCAGCCAGCTGACGTAATTACAGGCACTCTCAGGGGTGAAACAACTATACCGTTGCTAATAGTTGCCAGTAGCTACCCGCTAGGTAGTGGGTTAGCCAGCTAGCTTTGTGCTTCACCGGGCTCAGCTGAATACAATACTAACCTACAATAATTACATACAACAACCCACAATAACTACCTACAATACCTAACTACAATACCTAACTACAATCTAAATACATAGTTTAAGCCTTACTCGACAAAGCCCAAACTATGTATAAAGCCAAGCTACCCGACGACCCGACGACCCCACCCGTGCTCCACACTGGTGCAGAACTATAACATATGGACAATGCCAATATATTATCCTGCAATTGGACAGTCAGCCATCAAGTCAGCCATCAGTCAATAATATATCATACTGACACCAAACTGATACATACTGACACAAAACTCACTTTGTCCAACTCATTTAGAAGCCAACTATCATATATGTGAGAGCTGGCCCAAAATTCATAGCGCCTTCTGTTAAAATCATAAAAAAAACATAAAACACGTAGTTACATTCGAGCTGCGGGTCCAGTTCTGAGGCGAACACGAATCCCGAGTTTCGGCTCGATAGGTCATTCGGAGCCCTAGCAGCGACGTTCATTAGTTCAGAAAATGCTACGTGGTCCCTGAACAAGCTATCTACCAGAAACGTGTTTGGTCCATTTCTATGGGCCGAGGCGGTTTCAATGCACCTAGTCTTGAGATTCTGGGACTTTTCTAAATGTCATCATTTTCGTTATGTTAAAAATGAATTGAATATATTGCAAATGGACGAGGCTGTTTCTCGGCTGGAGAACCTCCTAGAGCCACATAACTCACTGTGCAGTACTGACTTAAGCTATAGAACAGGTTTATAAAGTTTCAGAGCTCTAGGTCTGACAGTTCTTTGATGGTTCGAACACCGTATCTATTGCAGGCTCCTTGCGTCTGTAAGCCACACACTGTGTCACTCCATCTTGGCTGTGTGTGTGAGTTTTGGTCTGATGGGCAGTGTGAGAACTTGTCAGGCTAGAGCATGTCTCTATGGGTGCTGTCTCTGTGTCCTGTGCTTATGGGGTGGTTCTTTGGGTCTCAAAAGAATACTTGAAGTACACAGGGCCGTGTGAGTCTGTCCAATTCCAATATGAAATATTGGCACTTGCAATATATCATATGGCAAATGGACACTGTACTAATCTATTGAAGATGGACAAACTTCATACAGAAAATCACAGTAATCACGTAGAGCTCCGAAACCTGCATTAAAGGATTCACCTTAACACGCCTCAACTGGATCTATACCAAAAACATTTTTTTTTGCATCACAAAGATGACGTTGTACGATTTCTCGTAAACTACGATAGATACAGTGAGGGAAAAAAGTATTTGATCCCCTGCTGATTTTGTACGTTTGCCCACTGACAAAGAAATGATCAGTCTATAATTTTAATGGTAGGTTTATTTGAACAGTGAGAGACAGAATAACAACAAAAAAATCCAGAAAAACGCATGTCAAAAATGTTATAAATTGATTTGCATTTTAATGAGGGAAATAAGTATTTGACCCCTCAGCAAAACATGACTTAGTACTTGGTGGCAAAACCCTTGTTGGCAATCAGGTTTGTACACATCTCGGGAGGGATTTTGTCCCACTCCACTTTGCAGATCTTCTCCAAGTCATTAAGGTTTCGAGGCTGACGTTTGGCAACTCGAACCTTCAGCTCCCTCCACAGATTTTCTATGGGATTAAGGTCTGGAGACTGGCTAGGCCACTCCAGGACCTTAATGTTCTTCTTCTTGAACCACTCCTTTGTTGCCTTGGCCATGTGTTTTGGGTCAATGTCATGCTGGAATACCCATCCACGACCCATTTTCAATGCCCTGGCTGAGAGAAGGAGGTTCTAACCCAAGATTTGACGGTACATGGCCCCGTCCATCGTCCCTTTGATGCGGTGAAGTTGTCCTGTCCCCTTAGCAGAAAAACACCCCCAAAGCATAACGATTCCACCTCCATGTTTGACGATGGGGATGGTGTTCTTGGGGTCATAGGCAGCATTCCTCCTCCTCCAAACACGGCGAGTTGAGTTGATGCCAAAGAGCTCCATTTTGGTCTCATCTGACCACAACACATTCACCCAGTTCTCCTCTGAATCATTCAGATGTTCATTGGCAAACTTCAGACGGGCATGTATATGTGCTTCCTTGAGCAGGGGGACCTTGCGGGCGCTACAGGATTTCAGTCCTTCACGGCGTAGTGTGTAACCAATTGTTTTTTTGGTGACTATGGTCCCAGCTGCCTTGATATCATTGACAAGATCCTCCCGTGTAGTTCTGGGCTGATTCCTCACCGTTCTCATGATCATTGCAACTCCACGAGGTGAGATCTTGCATGGAACCCCAGGCCGAGGGAGATTGACAGTTCTTTTGTGTTTCTTCCATTTGCGAATAATTGCACCAACTGTTGTCACCTTCTCACCAAGCTGCTTGGCGATGGTCTTGTAGCCCATTCCAGCCTTGTGTAGGTCTACAATCTTGTTCCTGTCATCCTTGGAGAGCTCTTTGGTCTTGGCCATGGTGGAGAGTTTGGAATCTGATTGATTGATTGCTTCTGTGGACAGGTGTCTTTTATACAGGTAAAAAACGGAGATTAGGAGCACTCCCTTTAAGAGTGTGCTCTTAATCTCAGCTCGTTACCTGTATGAAAGACACCTGGGAGCCAGACATTTTCTGATTGAGAGGGGCTCAAATACTTATTTCCCTCAGTAAAATGCAAATCAATTTATAACATTGTTGACATGCGTTTTTCTGGATTTCTTTGTTGTTATTCTGTCTCTCACTGTTCAAATAAACCTACCATTAAAATTATAGACTTTAGATAGATTTCTTTTTCAGTGGGCAAACGTGGAAAATCAACAGGGGATCAAATACTTTTTTTCCCTCACTGTACATGGCTGGTTCTATTTTTCCTTACACCATAGGTTTATGTACTTTGACATGCATCGTTCAAATTAGCGCTGTATTACCGTTGTTGACCTTTAATCCCAGAAAATGTGCATTATCTCAAAGAGCGTTGTGGCCTTGACGCCATCTTGTTTCAGGCTAAAAGTACATCTGGCCGCCCCTCTGCTCACCGAATTTCATCTTTGAAGTCTGTTCCGTTTGACGAAACGGCCATGTCCATTTGGTGATGAAATGTCCATTTGCCATATACAGCGGGTTGACACCCTGTGGAATTGTCCAGTACAGCAGAAAAAAATTAATACAAAATATAAAAAAGATATCTCAGAAACCGAGTGTCCTGGAAACTTTATTTTGTGACTTCCTGGAAGAACGGGCCTTGGCGCTTGACCCGAGGCCTTCGGGCCTGTTTTTAGTGCGCCCACGGACTTCTAGTTTGGGGCCGTCCATTTGCCATATTACATTTCTCATCGACCATACGGCAAATGCCGTCTGCATCTCTTATGTAGGACAGTGCAGTTAGATAAACAAGAATTTCAGCTTTCTGCCCATATAAGACATGTCTATGTCCTGGAAAGTTTGCTGTTACTTACAACAGTCATGCTAATCACATTAGCGCACATTAGCTCAACCATCCTGTATAAAGGACACCGATCCCGTAGAGGTTAATGAGCCATATCTGTTTATGGTCCAATAACATATTTAACATCATCCATCTACCTTGCGCATCTGTTTGGAAACCCATAGCTTGTGATAGCTCCTCAGTAGTAATTTATTGATCTAAATGTAGCTTTGCTTCTTCTGACAACATTGGTCGATTGATCTCATTCAGGAAGGAATTAAGAGTCTCAGAGTTACTTCCAAAATCAAATCAAATCAAATGAAATTGTATTTGTCACATGCGCCGAATACCATGAAATTCTTACTTACAAGCCCTTAACCAAAAACAGTTTGAAGAAATATAAGAGTTAAGTAAAATGTAACTATATAAACTAAAGTAAAAAATAAAAAACAAGTTACAGAATAAAATAACAATAACGAGGCTATATAGAGGCGGTACTGGTACCGAGTCAATGTGCAGGGGTACAGGTTAGTCGAGGTAATTGAGAGAACAGTCTGTGACTAGGGTGGCTGAAGTCTTTGACAATATTTAGGGACTTCCTCTTACACTGCCTGGTGTAGAGGTCCTGGATTGCAGGAAGCTTTGCCCCAGTGATGTATCTGGGCCGTACGCACTACCCTCTATAGCGCCTTGCAGTCGGATGCCGAGCAGTTGCAATAACAGGTGGTGATGCAAACAGTCAGGATGCTCTCGATGGTGCAGCTGTATAACTTTTTGAGGATCTGAGGACCCATGTCAAATCCTTTCAGTCTCCTGGGGGGGTAGGCATAGTAGTACGTACCCTCTTTACGACTGTCTTGGTGTGTTTGGACCATGATAGTTTGTTGGTTGTGTGGACACCAAGGAACTTGAAGCTCTCAACCTGCTCCACTACACAGCCCCGTCGATGTGAGTGGGGGCGTGCTCAGCCCTCCTTTTCATGTAATCCACAAACAGCTCCTTTGTCTTGCTCATGTTGAGAGAGAAAAAAACAGGGCTGAAGGGTCAGATAAAATTCTAGGAAATGAACACAATTTGAAATTTGAAAATAATATATGGAACAAAGAAAAAGTATATTATTGAATAGGATCTGTGTACATGAGTATAAAAAAAGGATGGGTTGTACCCCATACTTAAAATCCCCCCCTATAAAATGTAACACCATGAGGGTGAGATCATTAACAAACTTGGGTTCATCATGATTAGGGCAGTAACAGTTTAGCAAGATGACCTCAACATTGTTAAGAAAACCTATAAAAACAATACACCAACCATTGCTATCAGACACATTGTTTAATCAAGAGATGGATGTAAGCTTACCTCCTGCTTACCTCCAGCTAGCGTTTTTCTCTAGCTGGAGGTAAGCAGGAGGTAAGCTTCTCATATGGTGTTGAGTAAAGCTTAACCATGTATTAGATCGTAGGTAGGTAGTTAGCTGTAGTTAGGTATTGTATTTATCATAGGTTAGTATTGTTGTTATTGTAGGTTTCCGTAGGTAATTGTAGGTTAGTATCGAAGCACGAGGCTAGCTAGCTAGCGGGTAGCTACTGGTAACGATTAGCAACGCTGGAGAGCTGGTTCCAATGTTAATGTAGTCCTAGCCAACGTTTAATTTTTTGCTTAACCATGTATTAGATCGTAGGTAGGTAGTTTAGCCGTAGTTAGGTATTGTATTTATTATAGGTTAGTATTGTTGTTATTGTAGGTTTCGTAGGTAATTGTAGGTTAGTATCGAGCACGAGGCTAGCTAGCTAGCGGGTAGCTACTGGTAACGATTAGCAACGCTGGAGAGCTGGTTCCAATGTTAATGTAGTGCTAGCCAACGTTTAATTTTTGCTTAACCATGCATTAGATCGTAGGTAGGTAGTTAGCTGTAGTTAGGTATTGTATTTATTATAGGTTAGTATTGTTGTTATTGTAGGTTTCCGTAGGTAATTGTAGGTTAGTATCGAAACACGAGGCTAGCTAGCTAGCGGGTAGCTACTGGTAACGATTAGCAACGCTGGAGAGCTGTTTCCAATGTTAATGTAGTGCTAGCCAACGTTTAATTTTTTGCTGCGTTATGCGTTATGAAAGGAACTAGACACGGACTTGAATTATCTGTTTAGTGTGCTAACACACTCTTGGCAGTTTGTTGTAACCAAGTATTGATGCTAAATTGTGTGTTAATGGATGCTAGCTTGCAAGTTAGCTACGGCGTCATAGCTAGGCTTCGTGGGTTGTTGTGTGTAGTTACTGTGTCTTGGCAGTGCCGCTGTAGCACGGCGAGCTCCTAGCCGTCAGAGTCAACACAAGCCTTGTTGCGGGTGTAGCACGAAGCTAGCTAGCTAGCCGTTCTTCAAACAAAGTCAACACAGTGGCCATTGCAAGCTACCCAACACGACCAGCTAACTGTACGGTAGTAGCTAAATACAATATACTTGTCCTAACTAGCCAACGTCTAATCATTGCTGCGTCATGAAAGGAACTTGACACAGACACGAATGATCTGTTTAGTGTGTTATCACACTATTGGTGGTTTGTTGTGACCAAGTGTTGGTGCTAAACGGTGTGTTATTGTTATTGGATGCTAGCTTGCTAGTTAGCTATGGTGTCATAGTTGGCTAGCTGAATAAAGTGGGTTGAGTCTATTCCTTTAAACATTGAACCGCTGTGGTTCACAAAAATTCTGATTTCTAAAGGCGGAAGTTGGGAGAGTTTTTGTTCGGGTGGTTCAGTGAAACAATTTTAGTTTCTGAGGTAGACGTTTTTTACCCTCCCAGATGCTTAGCTCATTTCATTCCGATCTCCTCTGCATTTTTGTAGCCATTTGCTACAGCCTGTCAACTATGCCTCTGCCTATCCCTGTTCTCTCCTCTCTGCACAGGCTACACAAAGGCACCACACCGCGTGGCTGCTGCCTCTCTAACCTGGTGGTCCCTGCACGCACCACCCACGTGGAGTTCCAGGTCGCAGGCAGCCTCTGGAACTGCCGTTCTGCTGCCAACAAAGCTGACTTCATCCCAGCCTATGCCAACCTCCAGTCCCTCGACTTCCTGGCGCTGACGGAAACATGGATCACCACTGAAAACACTGCTACTCCTACTGCTCTCTCCTCGTCTGACCATGTGTTCTCGCATACCCCGAGAGCATCTGGTCAGAGGGGTGGTGGTACAGGAATCCTCATCTCTCCCAAGTGGACATTCTCAATTTTTCCCCCTAACCCATCTGTCTATCTCCTCATTTGAATTCCATGCTGTCACAGTCACTAGCCCATTTAAGCTTAATATCCTTGTCATCTATCGCCCTCCAGGTTCCCTTGGAGAGTTCATCAATGAGCTTGACGCCTTGATAAGTTCCTTCCCTGAGGATGGCTCACCCCTCACAGTTTTGGGGGATTTCAACCTCCCTATGTCCACATTTGACTCATTTCTCTCTGCCTCCTTCTTTCCACTATTCTCCTCTTTTGACCTCACCCTCTCACCGTCCCCCCTACTCACAAGGCAGGCAATACGCTTGACCTCATCTTCACTAGATGCTGCTCCTCTACTAATCTCACTGCAACTCCCCTCCATGTCTCCGACCACTACTTTGTTTCCTTTTCTCTCTCGCTCTCCTCCCACACTACTCACTCTGCCCCTACACAGATGGTAATGCGCCGCCGCAACCTTCGCTCTCTCTCTCCCACTACTCTCTCCTCTTCCATCCTATCATCTCTTCCCTCTGCTCAATCCTTCTCCCTCCAATCTCCTGATTCTGCCTCCTCAACCCCTCCTCTCCTCCCTTTCTGCATCCTTTGACTCTCTGTGTCCCCTATCCTCCCGGCCGGCTCGGTCCCTCCCCCTCCAGCTCCGTGGCTTGATGACTCATTGCGAGCTCACAGAACAGAGCTCCGGGCAGCGGAGCGGAAATGAAAGAAAACTAAACTCCCTGCCGACCTGGCATCTTTTCACTCCCTCCTCTCTACATTTTCTTCATCTGTTTCTGCTGCTAAGGCCACCTTCTACCACTCTAAATTCCAAGCATCTGCCTCTAACCCTAGGAAGCTCTTTGCCACATTTTCCTCCCTCCTGAATCCCTCCCCCCTCTCTCTCTGTGGATGACTTCGTCAACCACTTTGAAAAGAAGGTTGACGACATCCGATCCTCGTTTGTTAAGTCTAATGACACTGCTGGTCCTGCTCACACTGCCCTACCCTATGCTTTGACTTCTTTCTCCCCTCTCTCTCCAGATAAAATCCTGCGACTTGTGACTGCAGGCCGCCCAACAACCTGCCCGCTTGACCCCATCCCCTCCTCCCTTCTCCAGACCATCTCCGGTGACCTTCTCCCCTACCTCACCTCGCTGATCAACTCATCCTTGACCGCTGGCCATGTCCCTTCCGTCTTCAAGAGAGCGAGAGTTGCTCCCCTTCTCAAAAAAACCAACACTCGACCCCACTGATGTCAACAACTACAGACCAGTATCCCTTCTTTCTTTTCTTTCCAAAACTATTGAGCGTGCCGTCTTTAGCCAACTCTCTTGCTATCTCTCTCAGAATGCTGTAACGATCCCGGCAGTCTGAGTCGGGTCCTGTCTGTGGACTAGTTTTTTGCTCGTGATCTCCAGTTTCCCGAGGGTTCTGGAACGCTCCGGGGAGCTCTCTTGATTTCCGCACCTGCATCCCATCAGCAATCTGCACACCTGGTCCTGATCATCACCCTTCTTAGGCTCTGGCCTAACATCCATTCCCTGCCTGATCGTTAGCCATAAACAGTATGTTTTGCCAGCGTATCAGCCTCAGAGTTCTAGCGTTAGTTTTGTTGTTTTGTTGCACCTTGTTGACCTGCCTTGTACTTACCTCCGTTTGTTCTGTCTACAGTCATTCTCCCGGAACCTTCATCCAACCTCTGCCTGGTGGTCGGCGGCTGCCGAGCCAATTTCTGGATCAACCACTGCACCCCCAACAACTAATCAACGCCGCCCGCTCTGTTCCCTGGATTATTCAGCATCACTCTTGAATTTGTAATAAACACTCACCTTCGTTTCAACTTACCTTGTCCTGGTCTGCTTCTGGGTTCTGGCTTAGTAAACCGTGACAGAACGATCCGGCCAGTAATGAACCCAGCGGACCTGGACTCTGTTCGCCATGCCATTACCCATCAGGAGAAGATGTTGGGCCATCATAGCACGGAGCTATAGGGAGATCGCGTTGTCAGTTCGAACCTTTCTACCGGTCTGACGGAGGTCCAGAACCAGCGCAAGTTTCCGGTGGAGGATCCACTACCGGTTTCACCCATCTCGCCTGCCGCGTCTGGAGCTGTGTCCTTCCGTGAGCCCAAGGTTCCGACGCCGGATAAATATGAGGGGGAGCTGGGAAGATGCCGTTCCTTCCTTATGCAGTGTGGGTTAGTGTTCGATCTACAGCCCTACTCTTATGCCACAGACAAGGCTAGGATAGCCTTTGTGATTGAGTTGCTGCGTGGTCGAGCGCTGGAGTGGGCTTCAGCCGTTTGGGAACGACAGGACCCCTGCATGGCTTCATACCAGGGGTTCACGGCCGAGATGAGGAAGCTCTTCGACCATTCCGTCCGAGGGAGGGACGCAGCTAGGCGCCTGTTTTCTCTTCACCAAGGAACTCGCAGCGTGGCCGACTTCATGATCGAAGTTCAAGACGTTGGCTGTGGAGAGTGGGTGGAATGAGGAGTCTCTGCAAGCGGCCTTTTACCAGGGTCTGTCGGAGCAGCTCAAGGATGAGTTGATCTCCTATCCGGAGCCTAGTGACCTGGACAGCTTGGTAGCCTTGTCTATTCGGGTGGATAATCGAGTCCGAGAGCGAAGGAGGGAGAAGCAATGGGGTCCGTCCAATCGATCAGCTTCTCAGTTCCAGTCGGGTCGGGGATTGGACTAGAATACGTCGATCATCGTCCACCACACAGGATTAGTGGAGAGGTCCTCTCTCCCGATTCTGAACCAATGCAAGTAGGGCGGCACGGGTTAACCAAGGAGGAACGCCAACACAGACGTAGGACTAACTGCTGCCTCTACTGTGGTGGTTCGGGACATTACCTCGCCACCTGTTCCCGGCGGTCGTCAAACTGCCCGGCTCGCTAAAGTGGGAGGACTTTTTAGCGAGCCAGTTTCGACCTCTCAGTACCTCTGTCAGACCCCGTTTCCCGGCTACCCTTGTGAACAGGAATCAGAGCTTAGCGATTAACGCTTTTATCGATTCAGGTGCCGATGGAAGCTTTCTTGATGCCGAGTTGGTGGAACAGCTGGGGCTTTCCAAGGAGCAATTGCCGGAAGCCATTGAAGCGACCACTCTGAACGGCAGTAGTCTGGCACGTATCACGATGAGGACTGAACCGGTTAAGATGCTGTTGTCGGGAATCATTCGGAGATGATTTCATTCTTCATTCTGCCGTCTTCCCATGTTCCTCTGGTCCTTGGATACCCCTGGCTGAAGGAACACAATCCCACGTTCGATTGGGTGACGGGCAAGGTAACGAGTTGGAGCCTTGATTGTCATGCTAACTGTCTCAAGACTGCCTGTCCCCATTCGGTTCCCAGTCAGGTGATTGAGGCTAAACCCCCAGATTTGTCCCTGGTTCCCGAGACATATCACGATTTGGGGGAAGTGTTCAGTAAGCAGAAGGCTCTGTCACTCCCTCCCCACCGACCATATGATTGTGCCATCAACCTGTTCCCTGGAGCTGTCTACCCCAAGGGAAGGTTATACAGTATCTCCCGCCCTGAACGTGAGGCTTTGGAGACCTACATCAAGGAGTCCCTAGCTGCTGGTCTCGTTCGTCCCTCGTCATCACCCCTGGGGGCAGGATTCTTCTTTGTGGGTAAGAAGGATGGCTCTCTTCGACCGTGTATTGATTATCGGGGGTTGAATGACATCACGGTCAAGAACAAGTATCCCCTGCCCTTGATGAGTTCTGCCTTCGACTCCTTACAGGGTGCTACGGTGTTCACCAAGCTAGACCTACGCAATGCGTATCACATGGTCCGGATCAGAGAGGGAGACGAGTGGTTGACGGGTTTCAATACACCGATGGGTCACTTCGGTATCAGGTGATGCCGTTTGGACTGACCAATGCTCCAGCGGTATTCCAGAGTATGGTGAACGACGTCCTGAGAGATATGATCGGTCTCTTTGTGTTTGTTTACCTGGATGACATTCTGATCTTCTCGAAGGAACCTTCCGACCACGTCCAGCATGTCCGGCAGGTTCTGCAGCGATTGTTGGAGAATCGCCTGTTCGTGAAGGCCGAGAAGTGCGAGTTTCACGCCCACACGACATCCTTTCTCGGGTACATCATCTCCAGGGGAGAGATTAGGATGGACCAGGAGAAGGTTAGAGCGGTTCTGGAATGGGCCCAGCCCGTGCGAGATTGCAGCTCCAGAGATTTTTGGGGTTTGCGAATTTCTACCGCAGATTCATCCGGGATTACAGCCGTGTGGCCGCTCCGTTAACTGCCTTGACTTCCAGTATCAGGAGCTTCAAGTGGAATCCGGAGGCGGATCGAGCGTTTCTGGATTTGAAGAGGCGATTCACCAACGCACCGATTCTCTCTCAACCGGACACGGCCCGTCAGTTCGTCGTTGAAGTGGACGCGTCTGATGTGGGAGTTGGCGCCATCCTGTCGCAGCGATGCTCCACGGACAGTAAACTCCATCCCTGCGCCTACTACTCTCGTCGCCTTTCGCCTGCGGAGAGGAATTACGATGTGGGTAACCGGGAGCTTCTCGCGGTGAAACTTGCCTTGGAGGAGTGGCGCCACTGGTTGGAGGGGGCGGAGCAACCGTTTATTGTCTGGACTGACCACAAGAATCTTGCTTACGTGCAATCGGCTAGACGTCTCAACTCCCCGTCAGGCCAGGTGGTCGTTGTTTTTCGGACGATTCAATTTTTCCCTGACGTTCCGACCTGGATCTAAGAACGGCAAGGCGGACGCCTTGTCTCGGATGTTCTCCAAGACGGAGGAGAGTGGGTCCAAGACCGAGACAATTCTCCCCGGAACTGCGTCGTGGGAGCTGTTAGGTGGAAGATTGAGGAGGAGGTGCTGGCGGCCCTTCGGACTCAGCCCGGTCCCGGTAACGGGTCCACCCGGTCGGTTGTTTGTGCCTGAGTCGGTTCGTCCTGCGGTCCTTAAATGGTCCCACGCCAGCAAGATGGCTTGTCACCCTGGCGTGGCTCGGACGATGGCGTTTCTTCGCAGACGTTTTTGGTGGCCTGCCATGGCCGAGGATACTCGGGGTTATGTTGCTGCCTGTCCAGTGTGTGCGCAGAATAAGAGTACCAATCGGCCCAGCTCTGGACTACTTCACCCCCTTCCTATTCCCCGGCGACCATGGTCGCATCTGGCCCTGGACTTTGTCACTGGGTTGCCCGCTTCTGAGGGGAACACGGTCGTTCTGACTATCGTGGACAGATTCAGCAAGTTCGCCCACTTTGTGCCAATTGCCAAGCTTCCCTCTGCCTCGAGACGTCCGAGATCCTGGTTAGGGAGGTTTTCAGGGTCCACGGTTTGCCCAGTGATATCGTTTCCGACCGTGGCCCTCAGTTTACCTCTGCTGTCTGGAAGTCCTTCTGTTTGGCCATTGGAGCTACAGTCAGTCTCACATCTGGTTTTCACCCCCAATCTAATGGTCAGGCGGAGAGAGCCAACCAGAAGATGGAATCCACGCTACGCTGCCTGGCCTCTTCCAACCCCACCTCCTGGGTCTCTCAGTTGCCTTGGGTTGAGTATGCCCACAATACTCTCCCTACATCTGCCACTGGGATGTCTCCCTTCCAGTGCCTGTATGGCTACCAACCTCCCCTTGTTCCCTTCTCAGGAGAAGGAGCTCTCAGTGCCTTCTGTTCAGGCCCATATTCGTCGTTGCCACCGGACCTGGCATCGGGCCAGAAAGGCACTCCTTAGAGTTTCGGACCGGTATCAGCTCCAGGCGAATCGTCGCCGGATCCCCGCTCCCACCTACACCATCGGAGATAGGGTCTGGTTGGCTACACGGGATCTTCCGCTACGGACTGAGTCTAGGAAGTTGTTACCGAAGTTCATTGGTCCGTTTGTGGTGGAGAAGGTGATCAATCCGGTGGCAGTTCGACTCAAACTCCCGAGGACGCTCAGAGTCCATCCCACCTTTCATGTCTCCTGCCTCAAGCCTGTCTTCCTCAGTCCTCTGTTGCCTCCTCCGCCTCCTCCTCCTCCTCCTCGGATGATCGGAGGTGGTCCTGCCTACACGGTGCGACGCATCATGGATTCCAGACGGCGGGGCCGGGGTTTCCAGTATCTCGTGGACTGGGAGGGGTATGGTCCTGAAGAGAGGAGTTGATTCCGCGGCGACAGATCCTAGATGCTGACCTCATTCGTGACTTCTACCGCCTCCATCCTGGCGCTCCGGGAGTCCGCCCGGTGGCGTTCGTCGGAGGGGGGTACTGTAACGATCCCGGCAGTCTGAGTCGGGTCCTGTCTGTGGACTAGTTTTTCGGCTCGTGATCTCCAGTTTCCCGAGGGTTCTGGAACGCTCCGGGGAGCTCTCTTGATTTCCGCACCTGCATCCCATCAGCAATCTGCACACCTGGTCCTGATCATCACCCTTCTTAGGCTCTGGCCTAACATCCATTCCCTGCCGGATCGTTAGCCATAAACAGTATGTTTTGCCAGCGTATCAGCCTCAGAGTTCTAGCGTTAGTTTTGTTGTTTTGTTGCACCTTGTTGACCTGCCTTGTACTTACCTCCGTTTTGTTCTGTCTACAGTCATTCTCCCGGAACCTTCATCCAACCTCTCTGCCTGGTGGTCGGCGGCTGCCGAGCCATTTGGATCAACCACTGCACCCCCAACAACTAATCAACGCCACCCGCTCTGTTCCCTGGATTATTCAGCATCACTCTTGAAATTTGTAATAAACACTCACCTTCGTTTCAACGTACCTTGTCCTGGTCTGCTTCTGGGTTCTGGCTTAGTAAACCGTGACAGTGACCTTCTTGATCAAACCAATCAGGTTTCAGGACTGGTCATTCAACTGAGACTGCTCTTCTCTGTGTCACGGAGACTCTCCGCACTGCTAAAGCTAACTCTCTCTCCTCTGCTCTTGTCCTTCTAGACCTGTCTGCTGCCTTTGATACTGTGAACCATCAGATCCTCCTCTCCACCCTCTCCGAGCTGGGCATCTCCCGGCGCGGCTCACTCCTGGATTGCGTCCTACCTGACCGGTCGCTCCTACCAAGTGGCGTGGCGGAAGCTGTCTCCGCACCACGTGCTCTCACCACTGGTGTCCCCAGGGCTCGGTTCTAGGCCCTCTCCTTTTCTCCCTATACACCAAGTCACTTGGCTCTGTCATATCCTCACATGGCCTTTCCTATCATTGCTACGCTGACGATACACAACTAATCTTCTCCTTTCCCCCTTCTGATAACCAGGTGGCGAATCGCATCTCTGCATGTCTGGCAGACATATCAGTATGGATGACGGATCACCACCTCAAGCTGAACCCTGGCAAGACGGAGCTGCTCTTCCTCCCGGGGAAGGACTGCCCGTTCCATGATCTCGCCATCACGGTTGACAACTCCGCTGTGTCCTCCTCCCAGAGTGCGAAGAGCCTAGGCGTGACCCTGGACAACACCCTGTCGTTCTCCGCCAACATCAAGGCGGTGACCCGCTCCTGCAGGTTCATGCTCTACAACATTCGGAGAGTACGACCCTGCCTTACACAGGAAGCGGCACAGGTCCTAATCCAGGCACTTGTCATCTCCCCGTCTGGACTACTGCAACTCGCTGTTGGCTGGCCTCCCTGCCTGTGCCATTAAACCCCTACAACTCATCCAGAATGCCGCAGCCCGTCTGGTGTTCAACCTTCCCAAGTTCTCTCCACGTCACCCCCTCCTCCGCACACTCCACTGGCTTCCAGTTGAAGCTCGCATCCGCTACAAGACCATGGTGCTTGCCTATGGAGCAGTGAGGGGAACGGCACCTCTGTACCTTCAGGCTCTGATCAGTCCCTACACCCAAACGAGGGCATTGCGTTCATCCACCTCTGGCCTGCTGGCTCCCTTCCTCTGCGGAAGCATAGCTCCCGCTCAGCCCAGTCAAAACTGTTCGCTGCTCTGGCACCCCAATGGTGGAACAAGCTCCCTCACGACGCCAGGACAGCGGAGTCACTCACCACCTTCCGGAGACATTTGAAACCCCACCTCTTTAAGGAATACCTGGGATAGGATAAAGTGTTCCTTCTAACCCCCCAAATTGTAAAGTGGTTATCCCACTGGCTATAGGGTGAACGCACCAATTTGTGAGTCGCTCTGGCTAAGAGCGTCTGCTAAATGACGTTAATGTGCCCTTGAGCAAGGCACTTAACCCTAATTGCTCCTGTAAGTCGCTCTGGATAAGAGCGTCTGCTAAATGACTAAAATGTAATGTAAATGTAATGTAAAAGAGGAATATTATACTTTGCCAATCCATGAGCAGGTGGTAAGAGATTAGTCTTTGTAAAAAATCTATGTCTACTTTGTCTTTATTAAAATAAGACAATTATGTTTCAGTAATCAATCAATCACATGTATTTATAAAGCTCTTTTTACATCAGCAGATGTCACAAAGTGCTATACAGAAACCCAGCCTAAAACCCCAAACAGCAAGCAATGCAGATGTAGAAGCACGGAGGAAAAACTCCCTAGAAAGGCAGGAACCTAGGAAGAAACAGAGATGAACCATGCTCTGAGGGGTGGCCAGACCTCTTCTGGCTGTGCCGGGTGGAGATTATAAGAGTACATGGCCATTAAGGCAATACAATTTTCTTTAACCATACTATATAAATGGGTGAACTATTCCTTTAAAATTTTAAGAGGTAGTTCAGCCAAAATGTATGTTTGTTAAAATTCCTCTTACCTTGAGTTGTGTCTGTAGGCCAGTAGTGACAGCATCCACAATAATCTGTTGTTTACTTTTGTCACAGTCAGTAGTTAGCATGATTAGCCTGGTCCAAATGTTTATGTTATACAGTATATGCTGAATGTCCCCACTAGGACCCACATAGGGGTACAGGAGTTCCGGGAGGTGGGTTTGTTGTATTTGGAGTCCAAAGTGGACCAAATCATAAGTTTAACATCTTAAATGACCGTGCCCCAGGTCATATGAAAAAACACATTGATATGGTCTATAATACCAGAGCTAGTGTTATGTCTTGTAAAGTCCCAACAGTAAACATTAATGTGAGGAGCATGTTTTTTTATACAGGCATTTGTCTTTGGAACAGTCTCCCCTTGGAGATCAAGCAAAGAAAAAGTAGAAATAGCTTTAAAAACCAGCCAAAGGTTGTCTAACTAAGAAAAACCACTCCACTGCCCCTTCTGCGTCCTGCTGGTCAGGTGTATATATTTGATGAATAGTGTCACTTTCCAAATGTCAATGTAAATGAATGTATTCATGGTTGTTTGTAACATTGTATCGCCATTTAATCATTATATGTGTTTTTGTTTTTACTATAGAGGACTACTTTGGAAACAAGTGTTTTAATTAATACTTTTAAGCGATATCCTCTGGGTCCACTTTGTAAATGTTGTTGTATACAGCGCATTCGGAAAGTATAGAGACAGCTTGACTTTTTCTACATTTTCTTACGTTACAAATTGATTAAATAGCTTCTTCCCCTCATCAATCTACACACAATACCCCATAATGACAAAGTAAAAACAGGTTTTTAGATTTTTTTGGCAAATTCATTAGAAGAAAAAACCCCGGAAATATCATATTTACATAAGTATTCAGACCCTTTACTCAGTATTTTGTTGAAGCACCTTGGGCAGCGATTACAGCCTCGAGTATTCTTGGGTATAACGCTACAAGCTTGGCACACCTGTATTTGGGGAGTTTCTCCCATTCTACTCTGCAGATCCTCTCAAGCTCTGTCAGGTTGGATGTGGAGCGTTGCTGCACAGCTATTTTCAGGTCTCTCCAGAGATGTTCGATCGGGTTCAAGTCTGGGCTCTGGCTGGGACACTCAAGGACATTCAGAGACTTGTCCCGAAGCCACTCCTGCATTGTTTTGGCTGTGTGCTTACGGTAATTGTCCTGTTGGAAGGTGTACCTTTGCCCCAGTCTGATGTCCTGAGTGCTCTGGAGCAGGTTTTCATCAAGGATCTCTCTTTGCTTTACTCCATGTATCTTTCCCTCGATCCTGACTAGTCTCCCAGTCCCTGCCGCTGAAAAATATCCCCACAGCATGATGCTGCCACCACCATGCTTCATTGTACGGATGGTGCCAAGTTTCCTCCAGACGTGACGCTTGAAATTCAGGCCAAATAGTTCAATCTTGGTTTCATCAGACCAGAGAATCCTGTTTCTCATGGTCTGAGTCTTTACATGCCTTTTGGCAAACTCCAAGCGGCTATCATGTGCCTTTTATTGAGGAGTGGCTTCTGTCTGGCCACTCTACCATTAAGGCCTGATTGGTGGAGTTCTGCAGAGATGGTTGTCCTTCTGGAAGTTTCTCCCATCTCCACAGAGGAACTCTGGAGCTCTGTCAGAGTGACCATCGGGTTCTTGGTCACCTCCCTGACCAACGCCCTTCTCCCCCAATTGCTCAGTTTGGCTGGGCGGCCAGCTCTAGGAAGAGTCTTGGTGGTTCCAAACTTCTTCCATTTAAGGATGATGGAGACCATTGTGTTCTTGTGGACCTTCAATGCTGCAGACATTTTTGGGTAGCCTTGCCCAGATCTCTGCCTCGACACAATCCTGTCTCGGAGCTCTACGGACAATTCCTTTGACCTCATGGCTTGGTTTTTGCTCTGACATGCACTGTCAACTGTGGGACCTTATATAGACAGGTGTGTGCCCTTCCAAATCATGTCCAATCAATTGAATTTACCACAGGTGGACTCCAATCAAGTTGTAGAAACATCTCAAGGATGATAAATGGAAACAGGATGCAACTGAGTTCAATTTTGTGTCTCATAGCAAAGGGTCTGAATACTTATGTAAATAATTTTTATTTTTAATACATTTGCAAACATTTCTAAAAACCTGTTTTTGCTTTGTTATTATGGGGTATAGTGTGTAGATTGATGAGGAATTTGTTTTATTTAATTCATTTTAGAATAAGGCTGTAACGTAACAAAGTGTGGAAAAAGTGAAGCGGGCTGAATACTTTCCAAATGCACTGTATGTCTGTTACCCAACTAAACTAAATTCAAAATAAATTCAATTTAAATTATTCAGGGAAAAAAGTGAATTACTTTGCAACGTTTTTGCAGTATTACTTTAGTGTCTTGTTGCAAACAGGATATATGTTTTGGAATATTTTTATTCTGTATAGGCTCCTTCTTTTCACTCTGTCAGTTAGGTTCATATTGTGGCGTAACTACAATATTGTTGATACATACTCAGTTTTCTCCTATCACAGCCATTAAACTCTGTAAATGCTTTAATGTCTCCATTGGCCTCATGGTGAAATCCCTGAGCGGTTTCCTTCCTCTCTGGCAACTGAGTTACGAAGGACTCTGTATCTTTGTGGTGATTGGGTGTGTTGATACACCATCCAAAGTGTAATTAATAACTTCACCATGCTCAAAGGGATATTCAATGTCAGTTTTTTTAAATAATTTTGACCCATGTACCAATAGGAGCCCTTCTTTGCGAGGCATTGGAGAACCTCCCTGGTCTCTGTGGTTTAATCTGTGTTTGAAATTCACTGGTCGTCTGAGGGACCTTACAGATCATTTCATATGTGGGGTACAAATGAGTTGGGGGGGCAAAAATGGGAAAAAAGACAGTCAAAATAAATCATAAGGAATAAGGTTTTGAAGTGACTGTCCTATATCTAGGAGATATAAGAAAGCTCATGAGTATTATTGTTTTTTTGGACATATTTAACCCCATATTTTTGTTGGCACAAAACTACCTCCATACTTCCATTCGTTTCTATGGGTTACCTTCAGACTAGTCCTGTGACACTTGTGGGGCTCATAGTGCAAAACGGAGAACTTTCTTAGATTGATGCACAGGTGTGTCAATAGACTCAAAGATTTTAAACACTATTATTGCACACATAGTCCATGCAATTTATTATGTGACATGTTAAGCAAATGTGTACTCTTTAACTTATTTAGGTTGCCATAACAAAGGGGTTTAATACTTATTGACTCAAGACATTTCAGCTTTTCATTTTTTATTAATTTGTAAAAATGTCTAAAAACATTATTCCTCTTTTACATTATGGAGTATTTTGTGTAAGTCAGTGACACAAAATCTCAATTTAATCCATTTTAAATTCAGGCTGTAACACAACAACAGTGGAAAAAGTCAAGGGGTGTGAATAATTTCTGAAGACACTGTATGATATCAGTTGTGAGATCTGGCCTGGGACTTAACACCTCCCTATGCAACTGGATACTGGTTTCGTGACGGGCCGAAACCAGGTGGTAAGGGTAGGCAACAACACATCTGCCACGCTGATCCTCAACATGGGGGCCCCTCAGGGGTGCCTGCTTATTCCCCTCCTGTTCTCCCTGTTCACCCACGACTGTGTGGCCAAGCACGACTCCAACACCATCATTAAGTTTACTTACGACACAACAGTGGTAGGCCTGATCACCGATAACGATGAGAAAGCCTATAGGGAGGAGGTCAGAGACCTGGCAGGATGGTGCCTGGACAACAACCTCTCTCTCAACATGAGCAAGACAAAGGAGCTGATCGTGGACTACAGGAAAAGGAGGGCCGAACACTCCCCCAGTCACATCGACGGGGCTGTAGTGGAGCAGGTCGAGAGTTTCAAGTTCCTTGGTGTCCACATCACCAACAAACTATTATGGTCCAAACACACCAAGACAGTCGTGAAGAGGGCTCGACAACACCTTTTACTCCTCAGGAGACTGAAAAGATTTGGAATGGGTCCCCAGATCCTCAAAAAGTTATAGAGCTGCAACATCGAGAGCATCCTGACCGGTTGAATCACCGCCTGGTATAGCAACTGCTCGGCATCCGACCGTAAGGCGCTACAGAGGGTAGTGCGTACGGCCCAGTACATCACTTGGCCAAGCTTCATGCCATCCAGGACCTATATAATAGGCGGTGTCAGAGGAAGGTCCAAAAAATTGTCAAAGACTCCAGTCACCCAAGTCATAGAATGTTCTCTCTGCTACTGCACGGCAAGTGGTACCGGAGCGCAAAGTCTAGTTACAAAAGGCTCCTTAACAGCTTCTACCCCCAAGCCATAAGACTGCTGAACAACTAATCAAATGGCCACGCAGACTATTTTCATTGACCCCCCCCTTTTTTTTTACACTGCTGCTACTCGCTGTTTATTATCTATGCATAGTCACTTTACCCCTACCTACATGTACAAATTACCTCAACTAACCTGTACCCCCGCACATTGACTCGGTATCTGTTATGATGAGTTTCTCAGGTATCAAAGAATCAAGGATGCAAGGATATTCTTAGACACTCTGTGGAGATTTCATACCAAGTATTTATTGAATCACAAGCTCGTGGGTTCATCTAACAGACGGATATTGCTTTGCCCTTCGTCAGTTGAACTAACATGACAAAGAAGACCCTCTATCTTATATAGCCTTTATTACCATCTTCCTGGCATACATCTGGCAAGTCTCCATGGGCACTCCCTGTCTTTGATGTTCATCACTTTTTACCCCAAGTCAGTATCCTAAACATCACTCATGCTATCCTAAACATCACTAATCTACCTTGACATAATGGAATGTAGACTTCATGGCCCCAAACCACTCATCTCTTAACTCTTCCTCTGTCCTCACAACACCATGGCATGACATCATTATACCATAAAAACATCATATCAATCCACTCTTTTTTTTTTCTTTTGTGGTAAGTGACATGACTTAACCCCAACAATGCACATATAACTTTATATAAAATACAATATTCTCCCATCATTAGTACGCACATCTCTGACTAGATCCTAAACTATGCTAGATAACTGAGAATTGATCCCTTCCACCTTTCATACCTGAATCCAACTCGATTCTCCATTTATTTAATCAAGAAAGGTATAAATTCTCAGTCATCTATCTTATGCGATATCAAACCTCTCAAACCTCTATAACTCAGTCTGAGTAAAAGATAAACATATAATTAACTACTATATGTTCATGCTCATAATCTATGTAGTCAAAACCCTATTTTATATATATAAGGAAAAATCCCACAAAATATAAACCTATTGTTTCATAATCCAAAACCCATAAAAATATATCTACTTAATCCATCAGGCCAACAGCAACAACTATCTCCCATCATTCAACGTACTATAAACAACCTATCGTTATCTAGTAATGAACCGTCTGCATAACTCACTTTTGTTTAAACAAACAATATAATGTCATAATACTAATGATCAATTATCAAATGTCGTTCCTTATTCAACTATCTAGACATGTTCTTCATTAGTAAATCGTCTCCACAAAGCAATACTACCTCATAACATATTCTCATTCTCCTAAATATAAATAATTACTTCTATTAAACAATCCCATTCAACATCAAGTCAACCTGTCTCATCACCCAATGAACTTACTTACATTGTAAACTCTCTACAATATCTATCATACTCTATCGCTAATTTTCCTCATAACGGTACCTCAACAGATGACAAATTAATTTAAAGTGATAGTCAAAACAAATAAAACATCCAATTCAAAGCTATCCAACTTTAATTACTATGTTATCCTATCCGACATTGATTGGTAGGACAATATCTTTCCTATAATGTTATCAATGAAACCAGTAATTCACATCAATAGCATCAATGTAAAAGATTTGCTTTCTCTCCCTTACTGGGTTCGTATCGACATATCGACAACATTCACCATCGACACACCATACATAATCCGCTATCCTTGCAAAGCAACTACTTCCAGTTCATAGAGCAAGTGACGTCACCTAATGAAAACCTAGCCCTAGCTCTCACCGCTAACTAGCTAGCCATTTCACCAAACATTCAACCCCCAACGACTTCCTACAAAATATGCGATCCTTGTACACCTAACGTAACCCATAATGTCCCTTACAGCGCTCTCACGTTTCAGCAAGCCCCAATGGTTAACACCCGCAGACAAAAATGGAAATTCTTCCATTTTTACTAGCAGACCTAATAAAACACACTTTCAAACAGCGTTCTGCATTTACCTCTATCATAGGGTTTAAAAACGAACTTAACAACATTAACCATCCTAAATTGCTGTAGTAACGTCATGTTTGGTTCAGTTTATCTATTACGATATAAGACATTCACTTCTCCATGCGTCGTAAACTATATCCTATTTCTCTTGTAATCAACTAAAATCATAGCCACGCAATGAAACCATCACTCCGCCATTATCAGAATGAATGAGATCTAGTCAACTATCCTTTCTAAGTAGGCTACAAGTAACACCAAACACTTGCTGTAGTTTACCATCATATATTGAAATCATCAATTTATCACGATCCAATTTATTTATAGACATATTCCACCATTTCACTCGTTTAATCTAGCGAAACCTTATTCAAATGCCAAAAAAATTACTATCACGCACTCTTCTCTCCATACCAGTTAACATTTTAGTCATTTAGCTGATGCTCCTATCCCAAGCGAGCCACAATTAGTGAGCTCATAAATTTTTTATAGTTATACTAGCCCCCCTTGGGAATCGAACACACAACCCTGGCGTTGCAAGCCCCATTCTCCACCAAACGAGCTACAAGAGTCCTGCTATTTAAACCACACACGCTTCAAATCATACATTCAACATCACCAAACCAAATACTCCGTCGTACCCATTCAATCAACACATCAGCAGTGGAATTTACACTCATAAATGCAGATTGTGTCACGATCGTCGGTGAGAGAGGAGGACCAAGGCGCAGCGTTGAATGCGAACATATTTATTTATATAATGATCACACGATCAAAACAACGAAACGATGACGTGACAGTCAATGGTCAAACACAAACCAACACGAACAAGAAACCACAATGAATGAATGCCTAACGGCTACCTAGTATGACTCCCAATCAGCGACAACGAGCTACAGCCGTCTCTGATTGGGAGCCACCCTGGCCAACATAGATAAACAACCACTAGAACCAACACCTATGAAAACTCACACCCTGGCTCAACATACTAGAGTCCCCAGAGCCAGGCGTGACAGTACCCCCTAAAGCGCGCGACTCCGACCGCGCCAACCAAATACCACAGGGAGGGACCGGGTGGGCACTCCGCCTTGGCGGCGGATCCGGCCCGGGCATGATCCCCACTCGCTCTCTAACCCCCCAAAGTACCCCTGGTCCGGTCTGGCCCTGCTGACCGGAGCTGGACTGCACACTGGTGGAGCGGATTGCTCTAGCTCCGGCGTGAAGCAGCTGACCCGTGCTGAACCAGGCACCAGTGGAACAGGCACGGGCTGTGCCGGACTGACGACGCACACCACTGGCTTGGTGGGGGAGCAGGAACGGCCCCGAGCCGGGCTGACGAAACGCACCCCTGACTTGGTGCGGGGAGCAGGAGCGGGCGAACCGGCTGACGAAACGCACCACTGACTTGGTGCGGGGAGCAGGAACGGGCCGAGCCGGCTGACGGGCGCACCACTGACTTGGTGCGGGGAGCAGGAACGGGCCGAGCCGGCTGACGAAGCGCACCACTGACTTGGTGCGGGGAGCAGGAACGGCCGAGCCGGGGTTGACGAGCGCACCACTGACTTGGTGCGGGGAGCAGGAACGGGCCGAGCCGGGCTGGACGAAGCGCACCACTGTCTTGGTGCGGGGAGCAGGAACGGGCCGAGCCGGGGCTGATGACGCGCACCATTGGCCTGGTGCGGGGAGCAGGAACAGGCCGGACCGTACTGGGACACACTCCACTGGTCCTACGCAGGGATCTGAATGGGCCGGACCGGACTGGTAACACACCCCAGTACCTCTCGCCGTGCCTCTACACCTTCCATCCCTCTTCGACCAGTGGCCCCCGTAACCTGGCGGCCTCCTCTGCCAACCCGCTGGGCCGCTCTGCCACGGTCTCCTGCTGGCCCGTCGTCCACGGGCGCTAGCCCCCCTCAAAAATTTTCTGGGCGTCTCTCCTACCCGTGGACCAGGTCTCCATGTCCCCCGCCAGCCTTTCGCCCCTTCTGCTTCCATGTCAAGCCCTTCTCTTCCTCACCCGGCTTGACCCAGTCGAGGAGGCGAAGGAGATCTGCTAGAGAACTCCCTGGCGATGGCTCCTGGACACGCTGCTTGGTCCAGTCTTGGTGGTTTCTTCTGTCACGATCGGTCGGTGAGAGAGGAGGACCAAGGCACAGCGTTGAATGCGAACATATTTATTTATATAATGATCACACGATCAAAAACAACAAAACGATGACGTGACAGTCAATGGTCAAACACAAACCAACACGAACAAGAAACCACAATGAATGAATGCCTAACGTGCTACTTGATGACTCCCAATCAGAGACAACGAGCTACAGCCATCTCTGATTGGGAGCCACCACCAACATAGATAAACAACCACTAGAACCAACACCCATGAAAACTCACACCCTAGCTCAACATACTAGAGTCCCCAGAGCCAGGGCGTGACAGATTGTTACTCCATGCCATTGAAATGATAAATCAATTCCACAAATAGCGCCCTTACAATGATTTCTCATCTTACCCTCTGATATAAAATGAAGTTCCATCACTTTACTACGTTAGCTCTACCACAATAATTATTTTAATTGAACCCTTTATTGACTTTGTACTATATTATACATTACGTCTAAAACAACATTACTTATGATCAATTTATTCCACCATCACATGATCCGACAACGGTATAAACTTAGAAAACCCGATATTAATTACTTTCTTCACCCACGACGTACGTCTACGTTTGGGTGAGAAAGTATAATACAGACATGGCACTCTAATTATGATTTTGTCATTACCATTTCCAAATGTCACAACTCCTTATAGAACGTTAGAAAGTTCTATATACTCACATGAAATAATCCCTTCGTAGTGTTTTTAACCATTCTTAATCGACACAAATCTCTACATTTTCCCAGCGGAACCCAAAAAATAAATAGACTAATTTCACGGACACTGCTCTGCCTGTTCAGAATATATAGCCTAAATTGCTCTCTAAAATAACGTCAATCTCCATACCAGTCCTTGATTATTCTATGAATTAATTAAGTTATATATCGTAACTTCTTATCCATACTTACATCAAATTATTATACCAATTTTGTAGAACTTATTTTGCACCCTTCAGATTCAAATAACTTTCTGTTCTTTGTTCATAATATAGCCCATTTTGTCCCATTCAATTACTTAACTTTACATTACTTTTACAAAATAATTTTTCTTAACTGCGGATTTGCCTCTAATAATTTTATCACTTCCTGTCTCTCTCTTCGAGTTAAATGAAGCTCTGCTTTACTTTTAATGGTGACTGTTTTTCCAGATATCGCTCTACTAAGCTGGTCATTAATCACTATTAGTTCATGCATTTATTAGTAACACTTTACATGAAATCCCCATGCTGTATTAAAATGTAGTTCCTATTGTGTCTTTTTATTTTTTTATTTTTTTGTGTGTGCTATGATTCAATATGTTACATGTCATTGGTTCCATCTCCTGGTCGTTTTGAGTATTACAAAGGTTTTTATTCTCCCCTCTGTTTATGACGATTTACCACATCAAAAGGTCCATAACCTATTCCACTCTTTTATAATGTCTTTCACACTACGGGACTAAAAACCCACTACCTTTATAATGTACCATACATTAAGGGTGTCTTCCGCTCATTCTCTTTATGATGTCTGTAACATCAAGGGTTTACCTGAGCCCTTCAATGGAATCATTCACTCTCTTTATAATATAATGTTTAAAATCATATTAAAGGTGCTCTGCGCCTTATCTCACTATTCTGTTGCATTTACTCCTTACTTCGACCACACTCTAATTTTGTCACGGTTTCGGCCGAGGCTGCTCCTTCTCCTGGTTCGGGCAGACTTCGGCGGTCGTCGTCCCCGGAGTACTAGCTGCCACCGATCTATGTTTCATGTTCGTTTGGTTTTGTCTTGATGTTGTACACCTGTGTCTTGTTAGTCCTCGTTAGTGTCCTATTTAGTTCTCGTTGGTTGTGTTTGTCTTTGTGTGTGATTGCTTTTCTGTTTCGTGTTGGAGCTACTTATTTCCCTCCAGTGTTTTGGAGAGGTTCTATTTGCACATGTTAGTGCGCTGTTTATTTTGACGCCTGTGTGCGCCGTGTATTCGCCTTCGGGCTTATTGTGCTTATTTCTTTTCTTGAATATCGAACTAAAGTCTTTTGGACTGAGCCTCTCGTCCCTGCGCCTGATTCATACACCACACCCACCCTCAGCACCCATTGACAAATTTGAATCATAGCACAATGTAATAGTCAAATTATATATTCCTCCTTACATCCCTTTACATAATTCAATACCACTCATCATCCCCCTTTAAAAATATTGAATTTTAAAGGTCCGTTACAGCTAAGCCTTACCACAGATAAGCAGATTTTGACATAATTCAAAAAATGAAAGTCTGCTTACCTGTTAGTTGAGCTGTGAACTGCATCCTGTTCGTTTAGACGCCAATCTGTTATGATGAGTTTCTCAGGTATCAAAGAATCAAGGATGCAAGGATATTCTTAGACACTCTGTGGAGATTTCATACCAAGTATTTATTGAATCACAAGCTCGTGGGTTCATCTAACAAACGGACATGGCTTTGCCCTTCGTCAGTTGAACTAACTTGACAAAGAAGACCCTCCATCTAATATAGCCTTTATTACCATCTTCCTGGCATACATCTGGCAAGTCTCCATGGGCACTCCCTGTCTTTGATGTTCATCACTTTTTTACCCCCAAGTCAGTATCCTAAACATCACTCATGCTTTCCTAAACCTCACTAATCTACCTTGACATAATGGAATGTAGACTTCATGGCCCCAAACCACTCATCTCTTATCTCTTCCTCTGTCCTCACAACACCATGGCATGACATCATTATACTATAAAAACATCATATCAGTACTGGTACCCCTGTATATAGCCTCATTATTGTTATTTTATTGTGTTACTTTTTATTTTATTTTTACTTTAGTTTATTTGGTAAATATTTTCATAACTCTATTTCTTGAACTACATTGTTGGTTAAGGGCTTGTAAGTAAGCATTTCACGGTAAGGTCTACACCTGTTGTATTCGGCGCATGTGACAAATACAATTTGATTTCCTCCAGCCAACATTTTGTCTAAACATTGTAAAGTGGTTATCCCACTGGCTATAAGGTGAATGCACCTATTTGTAAGTCGCTCTGGATAAGAGCGTATGCTAAATGACGTAAATGTAAATGTAAATGTCTGACATTTCAGAAATGTACAATTGTTTTTTCAATTGAGAGATTTACAGTCTGTTGAACATTTTCAAGTTTGTGGCACTCAATATCTCAGATGAGTACCGTCTGTATAATATAGTATGTAGACTACATCAACATTGAAATGATCATTTGTGTTTAAGTTTTATTACAATATATCTACTATCTAAAGTTTATTTGTCAATACATGTTTATTGGTATGTGATTTTCTATGGAATTATCTATTCAAGGGTTTTCAAAGTGTAATTTCCAAAGATTGCAATGTATGCCTAGAGTTGGTTTACAATTAGGACTAAAATATATACAGTGGGGGAAAAAAAAGTATTTAGTCAGCCACCAATTGTGCATGTTCTCCCACTTAAAAAAGATGAGAGGCCTGTAATTTTTATCATAGGTACACGCCAACTATGACAGACAAATTGAGGAAAAAAAAATCAAGAAAATCACATTGTAGGATTTTTTTATGAATTTATTTGCAAATTATGGTGGAAAATAAGTATTTGGTCACCTACAAACAAGCAAGATTTCTGGCTCTCAACAGACCTGTAACTTCTTCTTTAAGAGGCTCCCTCTGTCCTCCACTCGTTACCTGTATTAATGGCACCTGTTTGAACTTGTTATCAGTATAAAATACACCTGTCCACAACCTCAAACAGTCACACTCCAAACTCCACTATGGCCAAGACCAAAGAGCTGTCAAAGGACACCAGAAACAAAATTGTAGACCTGCACCAGGCTGGGAAGACTGAATCTGCAATAGGTAAGCAGCTTGGTTTGAAGAAATCAACTGTGGGAGCAATTATTAGGAAATGGAAGACATACAAGACCACTGATAATCTCCCTCGATCTGGGGCTCCACGCAAGATCTCACCCTGTGGGGGTCAAAATGATCACAAGAACGGTGAACAAAAATCCCAGAACCACACGGGGGACCTAGTGAATGACCTGCAGAGAGCTGGGACCAAAGTAACAAAGCCTACCATCAGTAACACACTATGCCGCCAGGGACTCAAATCCTGCAGTGCCAGACGTGTCCCACTGCTTAAGCCATACATGTCCAGGCCCGTCTGAAGTTTGCTAGAGTGCATTTGGATGATCCAGAAGAGGATTGGGAGAATGTCATATGGTCAGATGAAACCAAAATAGAACTTTTTGGTAAAAACTCAACTCGTCGTGTTTGGAGGACAAATAATGCTGAGTTGCATCCAAAGAACACCATACCTACTGTGAAGCATGGGGGGTGGAAACATGCTTTGGGGCTGTTTTTTCTGCAAAGGACCAGGACGACTGTTCCGTGTAAAGGAAAGAATGAATGGGGCCATGTATCGTGAGATTTTGAGTGAAAACCTCCTTCCATCAGCAAGGGCATTGAAGATGAAACGTGGCTGGGTCTTTCCAGCATGACAATGATCCCAAACACACCGCCCGGGCAATGAAGGAGTGGCTTCGTGAAGAAGCATTTCAGGTCCTGGAGTGGCCTAGCCAGTCTCCAGATCTCAACCCCATAGAAAATCTTTGGAGGGAGTTGAAAGTCTGTGTTGCCCAGCGACAGCCCCAAAACATCACTGCTCTAGAGGAGATCTGCATGGAGGAATGGGCCAAAATACCAGCAACAGTGTGTGAAAACCTTGTGAAGACTTACAGAAAACATTTGACCTGTGTCATTGCCAACAAAGGGTATATAACAAAGTATTGAGAAACTTTTGTTATTGACCAAATACTTATTTCCTTCATTAAAATGCAAATCAATTTATAACATTTTTGACATGCGTTTTTCTGGACTTTTTTGTTGTTATTCTGTCTCTCACTGATCAAATAAACCTACCATTAAAATTATAGACTGATCATTTATTTGTCAGTGGGCAAACGTACAAAATCAGCAGGGGATCAAATACTTTTTTCCCTCACTGTATTTTCGCTGCTTCAAATGCGTCATTAGCCTATGAAAGCACCTTTTCATTGGGAATACAAAAATACTCTGTGACAGCGGCACTGAGGCATGGAAGCCAACCTGTTTGCGGCAATCTTTTCATCGGCTTTAGT
Source organism: Coregonus clupeaformis (assembly GCF_020615455.1). Lineage (NCBI taxonomy): Eukaryota > Metazoa > Chordata > Actinopteri > Salmoniformes > Salmonidae > Coregonus > Coregonus clupeaformis. Next base: position 183 of record NW_025535815.1, on the reverse strand, counting down.
GTGCTTTCTGCTTTAACAATATATAAAAAGAGAAAGAGAAAGAGAAAGAGAGAAAGAGAGAGAGAAAAATGGATGGAGTGAGTGAGTGAGCCATTACCATCTCAGAACATCGCAGTCACAATGCGCGCTACTCCTGTTACTCATGGTATGGGGGGCTCAGCCTTGCTGTTAGATCAACATCTA